>NC_060280.1:28971605-29241654 GCF_021613505.1 Equus quagga
CGCCTCCCCTCGCTCTGCATCTCCCACCTTCCTGCCCCTTCGCGCCTCCGACTGCGTGGGGGCTGCCTGCAACCTCACTGTCTGCCCGCCCCCCACTAAATCACAGCCCTGGGAAGATGTTTCCTCTGTGCCCACTTCACACCTGGGGAAACTGAGGCAGAGGTGGGTGAGCGATGAATTCACTGGTCTATGGCTGTACCACGCCATTGCCAAAATATTTACCCCCTTGGATCAGAGGGTGGAAATACAGAAACACCACTGGATTCTGATGGGGAAATGCGTAAATGATGCGTTTTAGTAATAGAGGTGTGGGCAAAGAGGGCCGAGAGAGCAGAGGGAGGAAAACACTTCACACGAATGCCTGACATCCGAGCTATCTTGAAGGATGAGTAGAATCTTGACCAGAGAGGGTCAAAGAAGGCCATAAGGGTCAGTGGGTGAAGAGGGTGAAGCCGTTAAGGTCAGTGCATGACAAATCTACAAGCTATAGAACCGAAAACTCTGGGCTCAGGGCCACTGCTCTATACTGTATACCTATGGTCTCTTAAGCAAACAAAAATATTGTTGTTATTATACTGTAGGCTACTTATTCTTTCCCCCTCTTTCCTAGGTAATGTTCATTCATTCATTCATTTAACAAATATTTATCACCTCTGTTACTGTTCTAAGGACACAGAGAAATAGCAGATCCAACCTTGAACTCACAAGGAGAAACAGATATGTGAACAAATAACCACAAAAAAGTGCTATCAGGGTAATTGAGGGTTGTGCAGTGAGCAATGGTGACACTGAGGAGGGAGCCCTCGTCCCTGCATAGGTGGTGAAAAGGGCTTCACAGAGGCTTGTGCAGGTCCAAAAGGATGAAAAGGAATTGTCTGGAAGATGACAGGCAAGAGAGGGATGTGCTTTCCTGGCAGAAGTTACCATGTGTACCAAGTTTTGGAGATGGAAAACAGTTTGACTTCCAGAAATGATGAAAAGTTCCTTGTGGTTGGGACTCAGATCGTGAAGGGGCTTTGTATGTCATGCTCAGGAATTGAGCCTGTTCTCCATGAAAATCCAGTGGAAGTTTGTAAGGTGCCACTCAGTCATGCGGTGAGCTAGAGGAAGGAACAAAGGCCCGGCTATTTAGGCCCAACGTGAGACGGCTCTGACAGGAACACTAGCTCTATGCCTCCTGCCTCCTTGATCAAGGCTCCATCAAGCCTCTTGGACCTCTCCCTCTGCCCCTTCCTGCTGCCTCTCCCTTTCACAGATGTTGATCCCTAATGAATAACTTGCACCTAGACTCTCTCTCAGCATCTGTTTCTGGAGAACCCACTCTGGTAACATCAACATAATAAACATACACAACTAGTAAGTGTAGAACAGGGACCTGAACCTAGATAGCGTGGATCCAGATGCCCTGTTCTTAATCGCTACTCGAGGCAGATTTACCCTGAAGCTTTTGAAGCTTTAGCCTCAAGGCCTCTAGTTTGCACAAACCCTTCTCAAAGCCCTCAGGATTGGAGCATGGGGGAGCCTAGCAATGTGTTCACACTCTTGTATGTATTTGTAAAATTGGCAAAATTTTTAACCACAATTGGTTAAATTGTCTCATTCTACTCTGACATCCTCTCCATCACAGTTTCTCTCATAATACTCCTCCTTGTGGTAGGAATGTTGGAATGGCCATGGACCTGTGTTTGCAGCAGAGTAGTTGTCTTAGACCGCTTTCCGCCCGTAGAAGGTTGGGAGTTGTGGTAGGTAGAATAACGGCCCCCCGCCGATGCCCATGTCCTAATTCTCAAAACCTGTGACTATGTTGCCTTACATGGCATAAGGATTTTGCCGGTGTGATCAAGTTAAGGATCTTGAGGTGCCCCATTTATTTACATATTCATTTATTTATATCAGTATAGGCTCATGAGTTCTATTGAATGGATTGTAATTCATCACTTTGCTTATTTTGATGCTCGAATTGCCCTAGAGTTAGCCAATGGTAGCCCCTTCAATCTGGCTCCTGTGTCCTTTTGATATGTTCCCTTCATTCCTGGAGCACTTCCATATTTTGTTACTTGGAAGATATTCCAGGTCATCTTGTACTTTCCCTGCTCCAGTCCTGGAATCAAGCATTTCCCCTGGTTCCTTTTAGAGAAGAGTATTCAGAGACCAACATCTAGGCACTAGCTATGCTCACTGCAACTGGCTTGTGTCTCCTCCCAGGTCCTCTCAGCAGACAGAGCTAGGAAATTATATATAACTTTGTTAAATTTATTGCTAAGCATTTTTTCTCTTGTAAAAATTGAGATATAATTGACACACTATAACACCCACATTTTTAAAGTGTATATTCATTGGTTTTTAGTATATTCACAAAGTTGTGGAACTTTTCCAGAATATTTTCTTCAACCCAAAAAGAAACCATATACCCATTAGCGGTCATTCTCCGTGCCCCTCCCCTGTGGCAACCTCCAATCTACTTTCCATCCATATGGATTTACCTATATGGGTGTTTCATATAAATGGTCTTGTTTTTGATGCTATTGTAAATGGAGTTGTTCTCTTAATTTCATTTTTAGATTGTTCATTGTTAGTATATAGAAATACAATTGATTTTTGTATGTTGATCTTGTATCCTGTAACCTTATTAAAATTGTTTGTTACGTCCAATAGTGTTTTTTGTGGATTCCTTATGATTTTATATATAAAGATCATAACATTGGAAAATAGAGATAGTTTACTTCTTCCATTCCAATCTGGATGCTTTTTAGTACTTTTTGTTGCCTAATTGCCTTGGCTAGAACCTCCAGTGTAATGTTGACTAGAAGTGACAAGAGAGGAAATCCTTGTCTTGTTCCAGATCTTGGAGGGAAATCTATCAGTCTTTCACCATTAAGTATGATGTTAGCTGTGGGTTTTTTGTTAATGTCTTAATTCATTTGAGGAAGTTCCCATCTGTTCTAGTTTGTTGAGTGTTTTTATTTGTGAAATATGTTTTCCGCATCTATTGAGATGATCATGTGGTTTTTATCCTTTATTCTCTTAATGTGATGTTTTACAGTGATTGATTCTTTTTGTTGAACCAACCTTACACTCCTAGGATAAACCTTGTTCATATGTCACTGGATTCAGTTTGCTAATATTTCATTGAGGATTTTTGCATCTGTGTTACCAGGGGGTGTTGGTTTGTAGTTTTCTTGTAATGTCTTTGTCTGGTTTGACATCAGGATAATACTGAACTCAGAGAATGAGCTGGAAAGTGTTCCCTCTGTGTCTATATTTTGGAAGAATTTGTGAAGGATTGGAGTTAATTCTTCCTTAAACATTTGGTGGAATTCACCATTAAAGCCATTTAGGCCTGAGCTTTTCTTTGTAGGAAGTTTTTTTTTTTAATTTAATTTTTATTCAGTTAATGATAGCTTACAATCTTGTGAAATTTCAGTTGTGCATTATTGTCAGTCGTGTTGTAGGTGCACCACTTCACCCTTTGTGCCCACCCCCCACCCCACCTTTCCCCTGGTAGCCACTAATCTGTTCTCTTTGTCTACGTTTTTAAATTCCTCATATGAGTGAAGTCATACAGAGATTGTCCTTCTCTATCTGGCTTATTTCACTTAACATAATTCTTCGTAGGAAGTTTTTTGGTTACTGATTCACAATCCCTTTAGCAATTATTTTAGAGCAAGTCTGCTAGCAATGAATCCTCTACGTTCTTTTATCTGAGAATGTCTTTATTTCAAATTTATTTCTGAAGTATATTTTCACTGGGTCAACAGTTCTTTCTTTTTCAGCACTTTAAAGATGTGCTGGCCTCCACGGTTTCCGATGAGAAATCCACAGTGTTCAAATCATTGTTCCTCTATGAGCAAAGCGTCATCTTTCTCTGCTTGGTTTCAAGAATTTTGTCTTTGTCTTCATTTTTCAGAGGTTTGATTTATGATGTGGGAATAAATTTTTTGGGGGGTGGTTTATCCTGTTTGGGGTTCTTCACTGAGCTTCTTGGATCTGTAGATTTATGTCTTTTGTCAAATCTTGGAAATATTCACATATTATTTCTTCAAATACTTCTTTATTAAAATCTTCTTCTGGAATTCTGATGACATAAATTAGGTACTGCCTCACAGCTCATTAGGCCCTGTTCGGTTTTTTTTCAATCTTTTTTCTCTGTTGTTCAGACTAGATAATTTCTATGGTGCTGTCTTCAAGTTCACACACTCTTTTCTCTGTCATGTCTGTTCGGCTATTGAGTCTATCAGTGATTTTTTTTTTTATTTTGGTGATTCTACTTTCAGTTCTAACATTTCTATTGCATTCCTCTTTATATCTTGTATTTCTTTGTTGATACTTTCTACCTTTCCATTCGTTTCAAGAGTGTTCATCCTTACTACTTGGAGCATTTTATAACAATCTTCAACAGTTTCAACATTTGTGTCATCTCTTCCTTGACATCTATTGACTTTCTTTTCTCATACTAATTGAGATTTTCCTGGTTCTTCATATGTTGAGTAATTTTGGATTAAATACTAGACATTTCGAATATTATAAGTGTCTAGATCTTAATTAAATCTTATGGAGAACAGTAATATTTTTGTTTTGGCACTCAATTGACCAAGTCAGATTTAGAAGTCCTGACCTGCCTTCTGTGGTTGTGGTTCCAATGTCAGTTCAGCTTTCAAAGCTTTTGCAGTGCTATTCAGATCTGTCCCAGCCATGCACCACCCAGTGGCCAGTCTTGGATCTGGACGGTGATCTATGCCATACCTCAGCGCTCAAGTGTATGGTATGCTATTTAGCATCAGATCCATGCTGAGCACGTATGCACAGCTCAGGGATGAAGCCAGGAATTATGGGGTTGCTCTCCTGAATTCCTACCTCTCTGTGATCTCTCTGGTACTTTCCATTCCTCTGAAGCTCCCCTTTTTGGTCTTTTGGCCAAAATCCTTGGGGTTCAGTTACTCTACTCTGTTGTATACTTCTCATAATTGCATGCATCTGGGGCCAAGTGGCAGGAGGACAGAGGGAGAAAAAAAAATCAGTGGGAGTTTCCCCTACTCTGTTGGGATTGTTGAAAGCAAAAATTACAGCATTGTGTGATAAAGTTGCAATGAATGTAGATATAATATGTAAGATAACTCAAACTTTTAGGTAGCCGTAGGCCCTCACTACCACCACTGCCATTTGTGGCCACCACTGTGGATTGCCTGGAGTGAGGGTTGTAGGAGAACAGAGAACAAAAGACAGGTAAACATGGGATGTCCCCCCACCTCCATGTGAGGGGTCCTCTTTCTCTCTCCCTGAGCCAGAGTTAGAGGGCTTCTTCTGCAGCTTTCCCAGTCCTCACCCTGGGGCCCACTTCCGAGTTTGGGGCGATGGAGGATCAAAAAGGGAAAACTCACTGCCAGTTCAGTGGTGCTTCAAATTCTGGTCTTCTTCCCCAATCTACCTGCTATCATTTACTTTTCAGAGTCCTTACATGCCTGCTTCAGGCATTCTGTCCAGGTTTTATACTTCTTTCAAGAGCAAGACATCTTCCCACAACCAGAACTTCCTACACTTTAATATTTTGTTTTAATTCTGCATCAGAGAGGAATTTTTGAGGTCACTCTATGTAACGACAAGGTTCCAAGTTTAACTAAAAACAAACTAAAATTTTACTAAATTATATTACAAGTACAAATAATTATGTGACAATAGAATAAATATTTTCCAAGTACAGCTCAATCTGTGAAGACTCACTTTATATTCTTATTTGGTATTTAGCAAGGTTTTTTGTTTGTTTGTTTTTTGACCTGTATTACTAGACAATCTCTATTTCTGAATGTCAAAAACTAAAAAATGTATCTTAGCTTTGAGGAAATGTCACTATTATTATTAGGCTTTTTAGCACAAAAATGAAAAGAAAATTGAAGTAGGAACAAAAAGTCTTGATGAAAAGATCAAGATTTTCAAATAAATATCAAGGCAAGAAAAGAGAAAGCTTTTCCAGAAATAATAATCACCATCAGCTTCGTCATGCCACTCTCTCCTGCTCACTCCATACCAGCCACACCAGCCTTTGGCCTTTTCATGTCCTGCTCCTGCCAAGCTCTTTCCTGATTCATGTGTAATTTCTGACTAACTCCTACTCATCCTTTGAGTCATTTCCTCAAGGACCTTTTATTTGTGGGCAGACTAGGTTCCAATCTCCATATTATTCAAAACATCCCCTGTATTTTTCCTTGGTAGCATTTATTACAATTATAATTCCTTATTTTTATAATTAATGGCTATCGGCTCCACGAGATCATAAGTTTCATGTAGGCAGGACTGTGCCTGTCAATAGTACTGTTACCCACAAAGGGCACCATGTGCTCACCGTGAGACAAAAGTCAATTGTCAAGAGGCAAGATGGCGGCAGAGAAAGGGCATTTTATTACAGCCTGCTAGCAAGAGGGAAGATGGCCAACTAATGTCCAAAAGAACCCTCTTCAGGGGGGCACAGAATCTTGAAGCAGCTATATAGGCCAGCAGGTTATAGGGGAGGGGGTTAGGAATGTTGACCCTCTGGTGTTACAGACTGAGAGTTGCCACACCAGATCTTTCAGTTTTCATTGATGATGGCTATCAGCATAGACTGTCTGTTTGGGGGGTCATCACATTCCTAAGGAACTCAAAAGAATGAAGTTACCGTCTTATCACAGCTGGGAGGTATATGCACTATCAGGGGTCATAAAATCTACAGAGCAGGTGGATCTCCTGGAGGGTGCAAATCCAGCTGGGTTAGTTAGTTAGAGGTCATTCAAAGTTATGACATGATCTCTTTTCTACAATATGTCTTCCTATAATATGGCTTCCCTTATGTCAACCTTGTGTTGAGCTGTTTTCAGTACGTACTCAATTTTAAAAACAGAATAAATGGAGCAGAAAGAGCATTCAAAATAATCCCATCACTCAATCTCTTTATCAAGAGTCCTCTATGTGCCAGGCCTCTGCCAAATCTTTTATACTATTTATCTCATTTTTCCTCACAAGAAGCCTATGAGGTATGTATTGTTCTGCATTTTACAGTTGAGAAAACCGTACTTCATTGAGGTTAAGAGATTCAGGAGCAAGATGGTAAAGCCTGAAGATGAACCCAGGGTCTCCAACACTCAGTTGAGTGCTCTTTCTATGGCATCATTACTTCAGTTTGCTCATTATCAGTTCCTGGGTCAGCCTCCCTTACTGCATCCAAGGAAAATTCCTGGGGGACTCACTTCCACTCACTTCTTCTCAGTTTTCTCCTCCCTATTATGAAAGGATTAAACCAATAGATGGATGTTTCTAAAAGTGTGGTCCACAGTCCATCCGCATCAGAATCATGGGGGGAAGAGTGGATGTTTTTATGAAAAATTCAGTTTCCAGAGCCCCACTCAGAGTCATTGAACCAAAATGTAGGCGAGGGGGAGGCAAAGTCCAGGAATCTGCATTTTAACAGGCTCTTGAAGGGATTCTTAGGCACGTCTAAGTTGAGAGCACTTCACTAGGTGATTTCCAAGGTCCCCTCCAGCTTTGACAGTCTTTGCTTCTAAGACATTAAATTTGGAGGGCATGCCTTTGTACCTCTGTCGTCTTTTACAGAGCCTGGAACTCAATATATTTTTAGAGAATGAATACATTTGAATTGGGAAGACAGATCCAAGTCCCTGCTTAGGTATTTCCCAGCTGTGATTTTTTGGGAAAATTACTTTACCTCTTGATCCTAAGGTTATCTTGAAGATGGAAATAATAACAACAATCCATATTCTGGCTCCCAACAGTTGATGTAGAAGATAAATTAAATCATGTTTTTGAAAGCTCTTGTGATGATTGTAAGTTGAAGAACTACTACAGGTATGAAGTTGACACCAACAGGAGTTACTTCAGTCCTTCAAACTCACAGATGGCTCCGATATAGCTCTCTCGAGTGGACTTAATAGGGAGTTTATTAAAACACAAAACAGTAACCACTACCTTTGAAAATCATATTTCCGTTCAAAGTAGGTAGGGTCTTTCCAAGGAAATACATGATTTGTTAGGAGACATCTGAGGCATTCCCATAGTGACCCCTGGTGGAACTTAGAAGTCAATTCAAATCCACCATCCTTGTCAGCCATTTGCTGTTTGCTGAGCACAGATTAATTTATCAATGTATGCATCTGTGCTCCACCTATACCAGGAGCTTTCTGTAGAGCTGCTTTTTGTCCCCAGAGCCTAGAATTCATTCCTTCAGGCATTCATTCAACCATTACTGAGCATCCATGGTGCCAGGTGCTGTGCTTGGCACCTAGAGATGCAGCAGTGGGGCCAGATGGCGCCCTGCCCTCAGAGCCCTTAGAGTCAAGTAGTGGAGACTTACAAGTGAATAGCCAATATACAATATACGCCGTGTAGGAGTAGGTGCAGGGAACCATGGAAGCCACTTTCTTCGGCCAAAACCCAATGATCAGTTTTGAGAAAAAGCATAGGATATTGAGGGACAGATGGCAGAAATGAGGCATGAAGTGTAAACAGGAGCCAGATGATGAAGGACCTATTCCGTTAATAAGTTTGGTTTTATCCTGAGGTCAATGGGAAGCAACTGGACAGTTTTAAGCAGAGCAACGATGTGATTAGATTTGTTTTTTAAAGATTATTCTGACTACAGTGGGTACAACTGATCGCAAGAAGCCAGATCAGAGGTAGAAAGGCCAGTTAGGAAGCCACTGCATAGTCCAGGTGAGAAAAGAACGTTAGGTTAGGAGGGGCACAAAGCGAGTTTAAAATGTATTGGTAAAATTCCATTTCTTTCTCTGAGTGGTAGGTACAAAAGTGTCTTATTCTTTATGTCTTACATTTACATTACACAAATTCTTTAGTGTATATGAAATCATTCATTTAAAAGTATATAAAACTGACAGAAAAAGTACTATATATATTTTTTTGTGTGTATATATATATATATGATCATCATATATAGTTATCATCAAGATATATATATATATATATATATGTATGTCAAGCACATACCTATAAAGGTATGGAAGAGAAGAATGCACACCAAATTTATGATGAGAGTGGCCTCTGAGGAGATACAGCGATTGTAAAGATAGCCATGATCCTCACTCTGCTCTGCATCCACACCTTTTGCTGTGTGGTTTTGTATCTCCCTCCATCAAGAGGTGGAGGCAATTTCTCCTCCCCTTGAATCTGGGAAGGGCTTATTCCTTTCTTTAGCCAATAAAATGCAACAGAAGGGACAGTGTGCCAGTTCTGAGCCTAGGCCTCAAGAGGCCTTGCATGTTTTGTCCCTCTCCTTTGGAGCCCTGCCCATGCACCCATGTGAACAAGTCTGGGCTAGATGGATGGAATATGGGAGCCATAGGAGACAGAGCTTGGCCAACTCAGCTGAGGCCATCCCAAACTAACCAGCACCCAGTCAACTTGGCCGCTGACCTCCATCTGATAAGTGAACCCAGCAAAGACCAAAAGAACCAACCAGCCGACTTCAGTCCATATCGCAAAACTGCAAAACTGTGAGATAAATAAATAGTTGTTGTGTTAAGCATCTAAGTTTCAGGGTAGTTTGTTTTGCAGCAAAACTTGACTATTACAGAAATTGGTGTCCAAAAGTGAAATGATACCTTTACAAAACGCCAAAATTTATGGCACTGGCTTTGGGTTCAGGGATGGGTGGAGACTGGAAAAATGGCAAGCAAACAGTGAAGTCTGGAAAAATGATGAGGAAATTGTTACTGGAGGCTGGAAAAATGGTAATCTGTGTTTTATAGTGGCAAAGCAATTGACAAAACTGTTGCCTATGGTAACTTAGAAGATGGGGGAAAATACTCAAAACTTTTGTTTTGGCTATGAAAATCTCTCGGCAGAATGTTGGAAGTGTCAGTTGGGTGCTCCTAACTGTGTGTGATAACCTTAAAACAGGAAGAGAGGTATGAGTTAGAGAAAGAACTGGCCTGTTTGGGAAAAGTAATTTAGAGAGAACAGAGAGGGGTAGGACTTACCAGGTTAAAAAATAAAACTTTTTTCATAATGAGGTTTCCTAGCCAGCAAAAGGTTCTTACAGGAAAATACAGCCCGGTGATGTGAGGACATCAAAGCTGTAGCTCTAACACACTTTATGAAGACCTCTGAAATAATTTAAAGTGATGTCTAGTAGATATCCAGACCAAAAGACTTCTTGGAATCTTAAGAACAATATCCACAGAAGCTTAATTCCAAATAGCAGTAATAAAATTGAGAGAGATGGCCGAAACCAATTGTGAGTGCATCGTTTGGAGTATGGAGTAGACTATAATCACATACATAGAAAATCCACAAAATTTTTAAATGAGTTATACAAGTGAAAGTACCAACAGCCCAGACTAAAAGGGACTGAAATAATTCAAATTGCTACTCAGCTGCCAAGATAGGCCCTTTCTTCAGAAGTGGCCAAGGAGGGTGATGGACAAGGAAGGATGGTCCAGAGGCTGGAGCCCAACAGCACAGAGATCAATGAACTAGGGAGCCACTCCCAGGAAGTAGAACCTGGGCCTGAGCGAGGAATATTCCCTCAGCCAGGATAGGGATCCTGACCACCTTTGCTTAGCTGGAGTCCAGAATTGCTCTGTTTAGGATGACTGTGTGCCTCTTATGCTTCTCCTTTTTGAATGGAAACGTCTATTGAGTTTATCCTGCCTCTGTCTCATGTATACTAGATATGTGGGAGGCAAATAACTTGTCTTCTTAATTCACAGGTGTCAAGATCAGGAAGAACAATATTAATCAAGTCACATACAAACCTGATGTACATGATAAGATCCTAGACTCTGAGCCTGATGACATAATTGCAAGAGACTTTTGGGGGTCCAGGAATGGAGGTGAGCCTATTTTGTGGGAGGAATGTGACTAATTATGTCAGAAAGTGAACTGTGGTAGATTACAAAAATGGCCACAATCCTTTAATCCTCCCTGAATCCATACTCTTTGAGTTGCAACTTTGCAGCTCCCCTCATCAAAAGATGGAGACTATTTCTCCTCCTCTTAAATCTGAACTGGCCTTGTGACATTTTTGGCCAATGGAATGCAGCAGAGGCATGGTATGAGTTCCTGCTAGAAGACAAGGGACCACATGGACCAGAGATGAGCCATCCCAGCAGAGGCTATCCAGCTCCCAGACAACTTGGCAGTTGAACCTAGCCAAAACCAGAAGAACAACTCAGCTGAGCTCAGCACAACTTCTTGACTTGCAGAACTGTGAGCTATATAAATACTTGTTGTTTTAAACCATGAAGTCCTTGGGGTAGATCGTCAGCAAAAGCTAACCGATTAAAAGTAATCTAACCAACATAGGAGTCAAGGCAGGGAATTGGATTAGCTAGTGGTTTAAAAGGAAAGGAAAATACATGAGACAAATGAGAAAGAGTATTGACATTTGTTGTTCCAGGTGGTGGATACGTGGGTGTTTGTTTTATCTTTCTAATTTTATTTATTTTAAAGTTTTTGTCAGAAAAGATTAGATTAAATTGTAACTGTAAATTTAAAATAAACGAGTAAATTTTGAAATTCCAAAAAGCTAAGCCTCTCACTTCTCTGCATACTCTCATTAGGTGATCACACTCACTTCCATGGCTTTAAATATGTTGAATTTTCAACTTTAGATTGCTAGCTTGGACCTCTCTTCTGAGCTCCAGACTCATATTTCCGATTGCCTACTTGTCATCTACACTTGGATGTCTCTCAAGTGTCTCAAATATAACGTGTTCAAAATTGATCCTTTCATCTTTCCTTCTGTGGTAGCCAGTCTCCAAGATGGCCCCCATGATGCCTATCTCCTGTGTAGTCCCTCCTGCACTGTATCAGGATTGATCTGTGTGACCATAGAATTTTGCAGAAATGACAGTGTGTGACTTCCAGGGCTAAGTCATAGAAGACACTGTGGCTTGTGCCTTGCTCTCTCTTTGAAACACACACTCTGGAGGAAGCCAGCTGCTTTGTCATGAGGACACTCAAGCAACCCTATGGAGAGGTTCATGTGGTGAGGAACTGAGGCCTCTTGCCAACAGCCAAGTGAGTGAACTCTCTGGGAAGCTGATCCTCCAGCCCCAATCAAACCTTCAGATGACTGCAGCTGCAGCTGACATCTTGATTGCAATCCCATGGAGATGTTGAACCAGCACCACCAAGTAAACAACACCCATATTCCTAATCCATAGAAAGAGCTGGAGCTTCCAAGTTTACATATGTGGCTGTTGGCAAGAGGCCTCAGTTCCTCACCACACGAGCCTCTCCAGTGGGCTGCTCATGACATAATAGCTGGCTTCACCCAGAGCAAACGACCTGAGAAAGAGTGACCAAGATGGAAGTCACAGTGTCTTTTATAACTGAATCTTGGAAGTGGCATGCCATCACTTCTGCCAGGCAGGGATTGTGGGGGCCCTCATGGAGGCTGGCTACCATATTGTTCAAAGTCTCCCAGCTAGAAATTAGTAGAAAGGGGATTTGAAACTAGGCACCCCAACATCAGAATCTGTGTCCTTTTTTCTTCTTTCTTTTTTTTTTTTTTTGAGGAAGATCAGCCCTGGGCTAATATCTGCTGCCAAACCTCCTCTTTTTGCTGAGGAAGATTGGCCCTGAGCTAACATCCGTGCCCATCTTCCTCTACTTTATATGTGGGACGCCTACCACAGCATGGCTTGTCAAGCAGTGCCGTGTCCGCACCCGGGATCCGAACCGGCGAACCCCGGGCTGCCGAGAAGCGGAACGTGCGCACTTAACTGCTGTGCCACCGAGCCGGCCCCCAGAATCTGTGTTCTTAACTACTACAGGGTAAAGAAAAAAAGAGGGGATAAGTTTTATGTATACTGTACAATGAAACTCCACAATAACTGAATTAGTTGACAACTACAGCTGGATCTCAAATACTGGCTGGACTAAAATTACTGGAGGGGAGGGCAAAGCTCAGTAGGTAAATCACAAGACAACCCCAACTCTGAAAACTGGAAAGTAGAGGATGGGCTCCCAGTGTTCCCAGTTTTCTACTGAGCCAGTCTCCCCAGATCAACTGACTAAATGACTGTCAACTAAGCAGGCAAGTTCCAGAATCCTTGCTGCCATCCCAAAGTCTCAGCCAGTCTTAGAACCAGGAATTGTTTCCGGGTGGTGCTAAGCTACAGTCAGGGCTGGACAGATCTAGATGGCACAACCGAACTCCCAGAACTCCAGGCTAGCTCCATTGCCCTAGTACAGTAGGCCCCCTTATCCACGGGAGATACGTCCCAAGATCCGCAGTAGATGCCTGAAAGCTCGGGTGCTACCGAGCCCAGTATATACTGTTTTTTCCCATACATACATACCTATGATGTTTAGTTTATACATTAGGCAGAGTAAGAGATTAACAATAACTAACAATAAAATAGGAGAATTATAATAATATACTGTAATAAAAGTTGGGTGAATGTGGTTTCTCTCTCTCTCAAAATATCTTACTGTACCATACTCATCCTTCTTGTGATGCTGTGAGATGATACAACGTCTATGTGATGAGATGAGGTGAGTGAAGGACACAGGCACTGTGGTGCATTGTTTTCAGTCTGTGGTTGACCATGGGTAGCTGAAATCACAGAAAGGCAAACTGCATATAAGGGGAGAGTACTGTAATCATATGACTCCATATTTTATGCAGTTTTAATAGAAAAAAATATCCTCGCCTCCATCTTGTGGCATTAAGAAGGGATTTTCATGCATTAGGAAGCAAAATTGGCAGCACCAGGTGCTTAACTCAGTGTGGGGGAAGGACAGGGAGGGAGAAGAAATAAAGAACGATGACTCACGAAGACAGTCCACACAGGAGAAGGAGCAAGCTTGGTGGCATTGGTGGGGGTAGTCAAGGGTGAGAAAGAAAAAGCTTAGGCCTGGACGACTTAAGTTTGAAGTGTTCTGGGACGACATCCGGGCAGAAGTGACTTGAAAACCGTTGGATGCGTGGCACTGAAGCTTAGAAGGAAGGTCTGGGCTAAAAACATAGACCTGGAGGTCATCAGCTTTAGAGCGATAGTTGGTACTTTGGGCATTTCACCCAGAGAGAGTGTGTAAAATCTGAAGTGCCATTGGCTGAGACCAGAAACCTATTACCCAGCCTCCCCAGGATGCTTCTTCTTGCGTTCTTCTTGCTGTCTCCTGTGTCTGCAGGGACTTTCCTCTTTTCTCTGCCTGAAACATGCCTGCTCTTCCTTCAAGGCTCCACTCTAGTCCCATCAATTCTTTCGAGCCCTTCCTGGATCCCGCACAGTTGCCCCTCTCTACTCCTGCACTGTTCTATACTTACCCCCATGACAGCACTTAATATTGCACTGTAGTTGTTTTTGTCTTCTTAAAGGTGTGGGTTTCATTTTATCAACTTGTTATTCACTGTCCTACTCCTAGAGGGTTAGTAAATATTTATACAGAAGAAAGAAGGGACTACCAGTCAGGAGACCTGAGTATTAGTCCCAGGTTTGCCACTGATCTGCTCTGTGACTCAGGGGATCACTTCTCTCTGTCCTTTGTTTTCTCCTGAATAGAAGTAGGGAGGGCCCCTTCTGGTTGAAGACTAAGATTCATCGAATGAATTTCAACCAGCCATCCTCAGGTCGTGGGGGAGAAAGCAGCAGATTGGGAATAAGATGACTTGGGTTCTGCAGAAGTCCACTTTGTGGACGCTAGTGGATCCCCAACCCAACTCTCAGGCTTCCCGAACTGTAAAGAGAAATGCTTCATTGAACCTGGGTTCCTTCCAGAGCAGAGGTTCTGAGTTCATTTCAGGGGACACGGATCCCTGTCCACCAGGGGGAAGCATGCATATGTGGGAATGGTGACCAACTGGAAAAAGCTCTGATCAAGTTGCAGTTTTATTTTTTCTGCCCTTGCTTCCTGCCCACAAGGGAATACATTTCTTCTACCCCTCCCCGACTCCAGCTTTCCCTATTTAGCCTCAGGTTGTTTTTTTTCTCTCCAGCTTACGATTTGGCTGCAGCCAAAGTCCGGCCGGAAGCCCTCTGGCAAGCCTCAAGTACTCCTGCTTCCCAGTCTTCACTCATCTATTTCTTCTGCTTTGAGTTGAGTGTACTCATATACCATGTGTGCCCCCTCCCCTTTATTTATTCACAGCCTACTTGCCTTTAAAAACTCAGCTCAAATTCCAATTCAGTTCATTTCAGCCGAACCTTTATTTTTTTCTGAGGGCTCATTCTCTGCTTGGCTCAGTTCTGGGCACCGGGGATGGTGCACTGAGTCAGCCAATTCCAGCCCTCGGGAGCTCACAATGGGCTGGGAGAGTCCAACACATAGATCATTTCCTCATGGTGTGGGAAGTGCTGTAAGAGAGGTCAGCGAAGGCAGCTATGGCGGACAGAGCTGGGCCCCTGCCCGGCGGCATGGTGGGTGGGACGGGCAGGAAAGGCTTTTTGGAAGGGATGGTGCTTGAATTGAGGGTAAGAGGAGGAGTTGTTTGCAAAATGAAGAGGTGTCAAGAAGTGTGCTGCAGGCAGAGCCCCCACCCCGCCATGCGTGTGTGTTGTGCTACCTCCATGTCAGGTAGAAATTCCACCTTTTTCTACTCAGGGCTGCCACCACCATTTCTAGGGTATTATATTAACTCTGGCTCCTGCTCTTTGAAAACTGCCCAGAGAGTGACTGGGAACCTAGAATCAGTCATATAAGGAACAGTAGATAAATTACGCATATTTAGACTGAAGAGAAAAGACTGGGTAAAAAGGAAATGGATTTTTATATAACACTGAGTTCCCAAGGGCAGGAGGCAACTTCAGCTGAACACAAGAAAGAACTCTCCACTGGCCTTTCTTCGAAAGAGAACAACGTGTCTTGGCAAGTTGTCACTGGACAGGTTCAAATATATATCCCCATTTGGCAGTCATACTGTAGAAAATGATGAGAGTTGGGTAAGACGACCTTTAAAATTCTTTCCATGGGTGGAGTCTCTCATACCACGCCCCACCTCCACCATGGTCTCTTAGAGACCTTCTGCTGAAAGCTTTCCCTGACTTTCAGCACCTGCTGATTGAAGTCCAAGCTCCACAGCACAGCACACAGGCCCCTCACCCACCTCTTCACTCACATCCCCGCTCACAACATGGCAATACCAAACCACTTATGCTTCTCTGAGCACTCACGCTGTGTTCTGTGCTTAGGATGCCCTCCCTCTTTGCCCAGCACTTACTTACTCTCAACACTTTGCTCTCGCACTCTAGTGGGCGTTTGTCACCTTTCGTGTGCACCATAATTTCCGTTTGGTCAATTAACTCTCTCCCACTGCGTCTTGATGGAAGGGTAACTGCAGGGGCCTACCTCCTACTACTATTCAGAAGGAAGCTGAGGGGGTCAAGTCCTCCCCTTAGCGTCTCTAGTTTCAGCTAGGAGGCAGGCATGTGACAGAAGTCCAGCCAACTGGGCTTTCTCTCCAGGTGCTTTGAATCCAAAGACATAAGGAATAGATAGAGGTGATCTGGTGGTTGGGGGCAGGGGGAACAGTGTCCTGAACAGGCTGTTCTAGCATAACATGGTTGCTGTGGTTTTTCTTCCTACTTCTGAGTCTTCTGGAGTGCTCTTGGTTCCTACATATTTCCAGGTCAATAAATATTTATAAAATGAATAAATGAAGTAGAGGGATAAGGGTCAAAGACTTAATTTAACACAAATTACATACAAGGTTAGACCATTTAATGATTAGAACCAGAGGGAAAGAGATGGAAATAAACAGGAGAATGGTTACATCACTAAACAGAAATGAGGGAGTGCTAGTTTAGGGAGGAGAGGGAAGAAGGATAGGGAATAAAATATTTTTATTATAATCTCTTCTCCAAGACATCTCCATTTATATACACATCAACTCTCCTCCTGTGGGGATGATAACAGTCCTATTATGATTTTAGGTTGAGTCAGCTCCTGGTCCCTGTTTAGGTGGGTAAAGGTGGGTCTCAGGCCAACGGCTATGTCCTTATCTTTAGAGAATGTTCAATTTAAAGAACTTGTCAAACAGCACATATCCAGTGGCAGGAGAAATCAAAGATGACTTGGAGGTTTCAAACCAGGAGGATATGGGGCCACTAAGAGAAGGCAGGAAGAAAATGCTGAGCTGGAAATTTCAGCAGGATGTGGGTAGAGAGGATGCGGAGGCAGCAAGAAGTAGGTGTTGCCTGGATGAGATGTTGAAAAACAGGTTTATAAATCTCTAAAGGCTGGTAGTATCGCTACTGCATACTTCTCATCACATGCATCTTACTCTGTGCAAACGCAGAATCAAGAATTTGGTGTTTTACTTCTGCAGGCAGAAATATGAGATGGGTCCATTCACTCAATAAGTATTTACTGGGCACGTACTATGTGCCATGCAAGGTTCTAGGCAGTGGTAAATTGGTTAGAAAGCTACACTCACGGAGACAGATAATACTACTACTTAAAATTATTTGTTCACTTGTTTATGTGCTATGAACAATACAATAGAGTTAGGGGTAAGGATGGGGTCAGCATGGTTCTCAGAATCTTCAATGTAGAAGGTGATAAAATGACCTTGTAGAATGCCACTCTCATCAGAGGAAGCCAGGCAATGGAGACCAGGACTACAGAGTCATAACAACCCTGGAAACTCACTCCATGATCACTACTGTGTCACAGAGATACAGTTGTTACTTTGAGGGATTTTCAAACCTTTAACTTTTTATTATGTTAGCTGATGCTAACATGGGCAAATTAGGTCAAGTGAAGGAAAGAAAGAGAAAAATAAAACAAAGAACTTTAATATTAGCTCTTTCTTCTGGGACTTCTGATGAATCAATCAAGAAATATTTACTGAATAATGAGCTAGAATATTCATTTAGGCTTAAAGAAGATTCCAGGGTACGCCATGTATATATTTCAAGAACATGTTCAGTTTGCATAGCAAACTTTATAAACTACACATTATCTACAATAATAAAAATTACGCAGAAACTCATGCCTATGAAGAGACCTGTTTATTACTGATAACACTTCATTTGGCTAAAACCACAAGAAATTCACACACAAATACTTAAAGTGCAAATTCTCACAGGCAGTACTTATGATACATCCTGGTGTTTTTGTAGGGAAAAATGAGCAGATGTTGACAGAAACTATTAAAACAAGGGCACAATTTTGAACTACTGTTACACACTCAGAAAAGAAATTCATTCTTAACTGCACATATTTTATCTGGCATATTCAATGATGTATACAAAGAATTTATTTTAGCCTTTAACAAGAAGGCCTCACCACATACAGATGCAGACTCTTGCTTGAGTGGCTCTTCTAAGATACAGATGAATCATAATACTGGACAAAAATATACCAAATAGTATCAAATCAGTTGTGACTCACTGGAAGGTAGTGCGAGTGCTCAACATGGCACTTACACTAGTGATGTGAAGTCCACATAGACACCTGCTGAGTCTCCTTGGCCAATATCTTGCTTGGAGTGTAAAATACTAGGCATTGTAGACAATTTCTAAATAGGAATATGCTCTGCCCTCTTCAAAGAAACTGAGTATTGAAGGGTATGCGTGCTCAATTAACATTGCATATTATTGATTTCAGGAATGAGAATTGTTTTAAAAACTGAATTAGAAATTGTTTCTGATCGTGTCTTAAACTATTTGCTTCTTTAAAATAAAATCCCTTAATTCCTACTGTCACCAACTAAGCACTCCCTAACAGGCACTACACCCGGTAGTACACAGGTGAAAAATGACAAATCATCACCCCTGCTCTCAGGGAGCCGACAGCCAGGTGCTCCTTCTTAGTCAGGGAGTGCCATGAATTACAGAACACACTGGCCGCCACCTCTGACTATATCCTAAGGTTCAGCGGTAACATAACTGTTCCAGGTCAGTTTAATTTGGCAAGAACACTTTCAAAGATCAGCTTCTAAAGGGCAACGAGTATCCTAGATATGGTCTCTGTTTATATTTCTCACACTAAAGTCAGCGTGTGCACCCCTAGGGAGATGCAGCAACTGAGGGGGACTGGGGGGAGAAAACTGAGAGGCCACGTGATAAACACAGTGCTCCTTCCTGGGAGCACCAGTCCGTGAAGATTGAAGGAATCGTTTTTATATTAAAGCAGTTTTATTATGGAGAATGCACAATTCACTTACATTTTTAAGACAGAACATGAAATTTCATGATTAGTAGGCTGCTTCTGATTTTGCTCTCAGGCCCCTTCCCCCACATATTCATGCTCCTCCACTTCAGGGTTATGCTGGTGGAAAAATGTGAGAAGCAAACTTTAGATATGTCACTTTGCCCTCCTCTTGGCCACTTTATGCATTCTTATATGTTCTCTTTTCCAAGTACATAGTTTTGAGTTAACAAAGAGGAAAGATGGGGTAATGACTGTAACAGTATGGTGAATATTTTAAAGTAACCAATGGCAAACACGAACATTGTTTCCAACTAGAAGTAAAGTCATGCTACGTAAAGAGTCAGACAAAAAGAGAGTCTCTTCTTTCCACTGAGACTTCTCATGGCTCATGGTAAGATGCTATGAGGGACAAAGGTGAAAAAAGATTTCCTCAAATCTTGTGCTTTGGATGCTCAAAGTACAAGGAAACCTGAAATAAAATCAATTGACCATCCATTTTTGTTAGTATGACTTTTTCCTCACCAGTTTCTAGAGCAATCTCAGAAAACAAGTGAATTGTAAAAGACAATAATAAATTAACACACAGTAGTATCCAGACAGACCAAAAAAAAAGGCTATGAAATAGACTTAACATTACTTCTTATAATGCCTAAATATTCTCACAATAACAAAATAACAAAAAGTCAATAAACAAACATAGTTTATGAATAAGTTTAAAGCATTCTGAATGAATACAGTTAAGATTTCTTATCAGTGAGGTAATAGGACAATAGCTTTTCACAGTAGCAGAATGTGGGAGGGCACCTAAGGGAAGAGGGAGGTAGAGAGAAAAAGGCATAAAATAAATTTGTCCAAGAGGAATTTGGATTTTTCAAGCATCACAAACATCAATGGAAAACATCTGAAAAAAGTACCAATAGCAGCAGTTCATAGAACAATGAAATTCTCCATTGAACTCCAGCTAATATCTTTGTTGCATCAACTCTAGAAGCAATCTTCTTAAGAAACAGGTGGTCTATTTCCTATATAAAGATATTCCAAAGTATCCAATCTCTTATAACCTCTATGAAGTTACTGAAGTAACTACATCCTGCAGAAGTTACTACATCCAAATAAGAATACCTAATATTTAAAACAAACCCCTCAAATATCCTATAATGCTTATACATTCTTCAAGATGAACAAAATCATGTTCAAGTCTCAATTTGCCAAGTTAAATTAAAAATACTATCAAGCAGGGCTTTATGCAGTGAATAAAGACTGCACTCATGCATCTACTACTCACCATATACAAAAACTGTCCTGGGAGCTAAGTTTTTCTAGATATGAAGTGAAACTCAAATGTTACTTTCAGTGCTCTTTATGACATCATCTTTGTTCCAACCTGAGTTTAAAAAAAAAAGTATTGGAAGGAACCTTACAAATCCATTTAGTATATAAACAGTTAAAATTTTTATTTTATTTTTTTAAAAAGATCACTATTCCCTCTTATTCTGTCCTCACTGGAGATGACGAACAGTTTGTCATACTATTTCTCACTTTGAGTCCCTCAATAAAAGACTCAAGTAATAAGTTAACACTTACTAAACTGTCTCTACAGCTTCCCCCTCCAGAGTTAAATGATCTTAATGCTTCAAGCTTTTTCTCAGCAGTCTTACTTCCAACTTACATTTTATTTCTCCTTATTTCTGCTATATCCTCCCCTCCCCAGTTCCCATACAATCCTAAGACACAACATCCTAGCAGGAATTGAATCAGTAAGAGGGGTACTTGTCTCACCTCCTAAAACTTGGCCTGTTTTTAGTGGTGCTAATAAAGGTAAACAGAAGGGTCACTATCTGCACATAATAACAAATAAACACAAGTAAACAACTTGCCCATAGCCAGTTTATTCCTTACTTTGAGGATGGTAAGTTTGCCCTTCACAAGAAGCATCTCCTTTGCCACCTTATTGACCTTTCTATTGTTTGTTAATTTCTACTGTTTATTTCTAATGTATGCTTTGATCTTGCCCCACTAACTCTTTCTTTTTCCCCAAAGCTCTAGAAAATCCCAGCTTTGATCTACACCTCAATGAGAATGCATTCATTTCCATGATATCGTTTATAAAGAAAAAGATAAACAACGTAGAGCCCATGGCTGAGACCCACTGGCCAGCACTTCTGTCTCTCCTGGTTAGGCTACTGAATTTATCCTGTTAGGCAAGTGTATATCTATGCTGTCAAGTTCACGTTAAATATCATGCTCAGCCAGATTCGAGAGCTTGGCTAGAATCAAATAATTTCCTAAACATTGTTAATTTTAGCTGGATTTTAAAATTTTTGTGGTAAGAATCCAAGCTTTACTAACTTTTCACCTTGATTCAGATGACTTAAATGTTGTATTACATTAACGCACTCAGAACTGTTCTCTTTATGATAGAACGACAATCGTGACATGGCTTTAGTGATTATGAATGGGCTATCATATCATTTTAGCTCCACTTTGTTCGTCAGTCACTGAAACAGATACTAAAACCAAATATACATATTTTATATATATATATATATATATATATAGCATTGTTCACACCTCTGTAGAATATAGGCCATTTACTAAATTACAATCTACATTCCTAAAAGCAAATTAAGCAAAAAATTCTACACATTTCTTCTTCAGTGCAAAGCCTCTGAAAACAAACTCATTCAGAAATACATTTAGCTAGCTATTATCTACAGCCATACAAGATCCAGCTATAAGAGAGTAAGCAACGAACAAATTAACAATAGTGGCAATACAATAATTTGAAAATTATATTTGGATTATATAGGTTCAACCAAATGTTAGCTGATAGTTGCAACAAACCAAACCGTGATTTAATACATATTCTAATCAGTTCAAATTGTGTATTATTATGATATTTTAGGAAGTAAATTCTCTAGTACCAGTTATCTCCCATAGGCAATTTGTTTAGAATAATTACACGCCAAGGCCTTGTTACTGTTACCTTTTAGCTATACTTCATGTGTTTAAGCTTTTGGTGAGCTACGCAGGACAAGATACACTTGAAGAGATTAAACAGCACTCCCCTATTATGTTTTTCTTAGAAGACTGCAGAATCAACCAAAGTGACCTTCCAAATTCTTTTTTCCATATTAAAAAAGATAAATAGTACTCTTGTGATCAGAAATTCTATAGAAGCCAGAAAGGTGTCAGGATAAACTGGACCTTAGTTTTAAAACACGTAGTTTTAGTGTTTCATAACACCCAAAACCTGGAGGTTTTATTTCTTAGTAAAATTAGCATTCCTTCATCTGATAAAGGAATAAATCTACTTATAAAAATGTAATTCAAAAGTTAAACTTTTAAATAAATTCAGAGCTCCTTTTTCAGTTCAGATTTTTTTCTTTACTTAAAGGCTGTGAGAACTGACAATTCTAACAGGAAGATCCTTAACTACAGTTATGTTGAGCCTGTTATTATTAAGATTTTTATTTACATTCATAAGATTTTAAAATCAGCAAACCTATTTGATACAGAGGGAAAGCACCTATCCAGTTTGGAAGATTTTCCTTAACTGTCTTAAAACTAACTGATTCAATTATATTCAATGCAGGAACACTGTTTCAGTTCACCCATACCCTGAGAAGGCACCAAGAAATCTGCTAAGAACAAAGCCTTTGGGAGCGTTGCCACTATTGTTTTATGTTCAGTAAACGTCAGAATTTTAAATACATACAATAAATTTACACTGCACCAAGAGCACCCAAAACAGGTGCTGAAACCACATAATGAAACATCCATTCTAAGCTAGAAATGCTAAATACCCTATTTCAAATACTCCAATTTGTAAGTTAATACCTGTGATGTAACAATGACACTTTTCCACAGTATTCTGGGAGCAATGCCATTTTCTTGCCAATTTTATGGATTAATTTCCTTAACCAACTCTACAATTATATAACATTTATCTGCTTTCTTTTAAAACCATGCTATACACAATTACAAGAATACAGAACTAAGCTTAATCACACTTTAATAAGAACACTCACTTTTGTAATGTTTTGTTTCTGTTAAACGTGTTACCATAATACTTTTAATGTAATGACTTTTGTTCAAGATTATGAAAACATTTGAATAATTTCTCTCCAGACCACTTCATTTCAAATTTACACAGTTTGTTTAGTCAGCCAACCAAAAAGAAAGACTATAAAAGCAAACAGATACTTGGCCAGATAAAATAGAGAGAAAGCTAACATGAGTTCAAACGCATGGAGTCCTTGGTAGTCCTGTTCCATACGCCAGTGCAAAGTAATGATGTCCTGGTGGGCACTAAACAGAACGCCAGATCAGGCCATTTTTGCTGGGCTCAAGAAAATTCTCAATCAAAGCCTCAATGAGTTTCTTCAGTTCCTCTTCTAGTAAGGCAGTGTCACTGAGGAGAAAGATTGAGAGTTTAGAAATTATTCTCATAGCCTTAAAATTTGCTTACATTGTTATGACTTTTTAAGAGGGCCTATACCTGATGGGATGACTAAGCAACTGGTAAACGAAAGAGAAATTCATTCAGTTAAAACAAAACAAAACAGGAGAAAGAACTAACACAGGTGGAGCAAAATGGCGGGGTGAGCTGACCCGGGATTCTCTCCCCTCCAAAATACAACAAAAAATTGGAAGAACTGAATTTCAGAGAATAAACATAATGCCAGCTCGTTAGAGACCTACAATACCAAGAAGGTGGAGATCATAAACCCTACTTACAGCCTCGGAGGCGCTGGAACAGTAGGAGAGAACATGGCTCCCTCCCCTAGAGTCTGCGATCCCTGTGGCGCGGGTTGGGAAGGAGCAGGGGAGGGGCTGCACGACCGGGGGATCATCCAGGACTCCTGCCCTGGTTCAGTGGAAACCCACTGACGGGGGGAAGCTTCCGTCTGCGTGGACCCCATAAACAAAGGGCCTTGGGAGACCAGAGAACAGAACTGATCTGAACCCAGAGCAGCGTGTGTAACAGCCCCTCCCCCCACAAAGCCAGTGGGCGCAGCCATCTTGTCCCAAGGTGGAGAGCTCACAACACGTGGCTCTCGACCCCCATCTAGTGGCGACAGGCTGTAACTGCAACCAAATTCTACCACCATGCGAAAAAACTGCTCCTCTACCATCCAGCAATTTACAAAAGCCCCAGACCAGAAGGAAAACAATAAAAACACAGAATTAAGTCCTGAGGATTTGGAATTAGGTAAACTAAGTGATAATGAGTTTAGAGCAGCTATAATCAAAAAACTCAATGAGGTAGAGAGAAAGATAGAGAAACAAGCCGAGTTCTGGAGTTACTTCACAAAAGAGTTTGAAATGATAAAGAAGAATCAAACAGAATTACTTGAGATGAAAAACACAATGGACCAGATAAAACAGAATACGGATTCCCTGAATGCCCGTGTAGACACCATAGAAGAGCAGAGTAACATAATTGAAGATAGACAGGCTGAATGGCTCCAGACAGAGGAAGAAAGAGAACTAAGAATTTAAAAAAAACGAGGAAAATCTCCGAGAGATAATGGATTCAATGAGGAGTAAGAACATAAGGATCATAGGAATTCCCAAGAATATGGAAAAGGAAAATGGAGCAGAAAGTGTGCTTAACGAAATTATTGAAGAGAACTTCCCAAATCTAGGGATCGACGGAGAAATGTGTGTAGAGGAGGGTTTTAGATCTCCTAGATTTGTCAATATAAAAAGAGCTACCCCAAGGCACATAGTAGTAAAATTGGCAAAAAGGAAAGATAAGGAAAAAATACTCAGGGAAGTAAGAAAAAAAAAAGAGAATAACCTATAAAGGAGCCCCTATCAGACTGTCAGCGGATTTCTCTACAGAAACCCTACAAGCTAGGAGAGAATGGAGTGACATATTCAAAGCTTTAAAGGATAAAAATCTTCAGCCAAGAATACTCTATCCAGCAAGAATTTCCTTCAGATATGAGGGAGAAATTAAATCTTTTCCAGACAAACAAAAGTTAAGGGAATTTGTAACCAAAAGCCCTCCATTAAAAGAAATCCTCAAGAAGACTCTCATACCTGAAAAAAGAAAAAAGGGAGAAAGGGGACACAATCCACAGACTAGGGAGACCAATGGATAGAACCAGAACAGGATAGCAATTATTCAATTATAGCATTAGGGTAAAGGTAAGGAAACTACCAAAGCAAGGACGATCTTATCACTCTAACTACAAATTAATAAGACGAGTTGGAATAAAAAATGAAAATAATTGTTTAGGAGGGGAAGAGCAAAGGGTCTAAATCAGTATTGGTCAAGTAAGTAAGAGACCACCAGAGAATAGACTATATTATACACGAGATTCTAAATACAAACTTCAAGGTAGACACTAAAATAAAGTACAGAACAGAGTCACAAATCATAAATAAGGAAAAATCCAAGAAACCCAGCATAAGAAATCGCAGTATTACATGGGTAGTCTAAAGCAAACAGGAAAAGAAATGCAGGAAAACAAGATAATGAGCGACAGACTGACAGCATTAAGTCCACATGCATCAATAATCACTCTCAATGTGAACGGATCGAACTCTCCAATAAAAAGACAGAGAGTGGCAAAATGGATTAAAGAACATGATCCAACGATTTGTTGCCTCCAGGAAACACACCTCAGCCCCAAGGACAAACACAGATTCAGGGTGAAGGGGTGGAGGACAATACTTCAAGCAAATAGCAAGGAAAAAAAGGCAGGTGTTGCAATTCTTATATCAGACCAAGTGGATTTCAAAATAAGACAGGTAAAGAGAGACACAGAGGGACAATATGTAATGATCAAAGGGACACTTCATCAAGAAGAAATAACACTTATAAATACCTATGCACCCAAGACAGGAGCACCAAGATTCATAAAGCAGCTATTAACAGACGTAAAGGAAAATGTTAAAAACAACACAATAATAGTAGGGGACCTCAACACCCCACTCACATCAACTGACAGATCATCCAGACAGAAAATCAACAAGGAAACAGTGGAGCTAAATGAAAAACTAAAACAATTGGACTTAATCGACATATATAGATCACTTCACCCTGAAAGAGCTGAATACACATTCTTCTCAAGTGCACATGGAACATTCTCAAGGATAGACCATATGTTGGGAAACAAGGCAAGCCTCTACAAATTAAAAAAAATTGAAATAATAACAAGCATCTTCTCCGATCATAGTGCTATAAGGCTAGAAATTAATTACAAGAAAAAAGCTGAGAAAGGCACAAAGATGTGGAGACTAAACAACACACTACTGAACAAGCAATGGATCATTGAAGAAATTAAAGAAGAAATCAAAAAATACCTGGAAACAAATGAAAATGATAGCATGCCATACCAACTCATATGGGATACAGCAAAAGCTGTATTAAGAGGAAAATTCATCGCAACACAGGCACATCTTAACAAACAAGAAAAATCCCAAATAAGCAACCTTAAAGCACACCTAACTGAACTAGAGAAAAAAGAACAAATGAAGCCCAAAGTCAGCAGATGGAGAGAAATAATAAAAATCAGAGCAGAAATAAATACTATTGAAACGAAAAAGGCAGTAGAAAGGATCAATGAGACAAAGAGCTGCTTTTTGAGAAGATAAATAAAATTGACAAACCCCAAGCCAGACTTACAAAGAAAAAAAGGGAGAAAGCTCAAATAAACAAAATCAGAAATGAAAGAGGAGAAATAACAACAGACTCTGCAGAAATACAACAGATTATAAGAGAATACTACAAAAAACTATATGCCAACAGAATGGATAACCTAGAGGAAATGGATAAATTCTTGGACTCCTACAATCTCCCAACGCTCACTCAAGAAGAGGCAGACAATTTGAGTGGACCAATCACAAGGAAAGAGATTGAAACAGCAATCAAAAACATCCCAAAGAATAAAACCCCAGGACCAGATGGCTTTCCTGGGGAATTCTACCAAACTTTCAGAGAGGATTTAACACCTATCCTTTTCAAGCTATTCCAAAAAATTAGGGAAGATGGAACACTTCCTAACACATTCTATGAGGCCAACATCACGCTGATAGCAAAACCTGACAAGGACACCGCGAAAAAAGAGAACTACAGGCCAATATCACTGATGAACATAGATGCAAAAATTCTAAACAAAATTTGGGCAACCTGAATTCAGCAATACATCAAAAGGATCATACATCATGATCATGGGGGATTCATACCAGGGACACAGGGATGCTTCAACATCCGCAAATCAATCAATGTGATACACCACATCAACAAACTGAGGAATAAAAACCACATGATCATCTCAATAGATGCAGAGAAGGCATTTGACAAGATCCAACAGCCATTTATGATAAAAACTCTGAACAAAATGGGCATAGAAGGAAACTGCCTCAACATAATAAAGGCCATATATGACAAACCCATAGCCAACATCATACTCAATGGGCAAAAACTGACCGCCATCCCCCTGAAAACAGGAACGAGACAAGGATGCCCTCTATCACCACTCTTATTTAACCTAGTACTGGAGGTCCTGGCCAGAGCAATCAGGCAAGAAAAAGGAATAAAAGGAATCCAAATAGGGAGGGAAGAAGTGAAACTCTCGCTGTTTGCAGACGACATGATCTTATATATAGAAAACCCCAAAGAATCCATTGGAAAACTGTTAGAAGTAATCAACAACTACAGCAAAGTTGCAGGGTATAAAATCAATTTGCATAAATCAGTAGCATTTCTATACTCCAGTAATGAACCAACAGAAAAAGAACTCAAGAACACAATACCATTCACAATCGCAACAAGAAGAATAAAATGCCTTGGGGTAAATTTAACTAAGGAAGTGAAGGACCTATATAATGAAAATTACAAGGCCTTTCTGAGAGAACTGGATGACGACATAAGGAGATGGAAAGACATTCCATGTACATGGATTGGAAGAATAAACATAGTTAAAATGTCCGTTCTACCTAAAGCAATCTACAGATTCAACGCCATCCCAATCAGAATCCCAATGACATTCTTTACAGAATTAGAACAAAGAATCCTAACATTCATATGGGGCAACAAAAGACCCTGAATTTCTAAAGCAATCCTGAGAAAAAAGAACAAAATGGGAGGCATCACAATCCCTGACTTCAAAACATACTACAAAGCTACAGTAACCAAAACAGCATGGTACTGGTACAAAAACAGGTGCGCAGATCAATGGAACAGAATTGAAAGCCCAGAAATAAAACCACACATCTATGGACAGCTTATCTTTGACAAAGGAGCTGAGGGCATACAATGGAGAAAAGAAAGTCTTTTCAACAAATGGTGCTGGGAAAACTGGAAAGCCACATGTAAAAGAATGAAAATTGATCATTCTTTTTCACCATTCACCAAAATAAACTCAAAATGGATCAAAGACCTAAAGGTGAGACCTGAAACCATAAGGCTTCTAGAAGAAAACGTAGGCAGTACACTCTTTGACATCAGTATTAAAAGGATCTTTTCAGATACCGTGCCTTCTCAGAGAAGGGAAACAATAGAAAGAATAAACAAATGGGACTTCATCAGACTAAAGAGCTTCTTCAAGGCAAATGAAAACAGGATTGAAACAAAAAAACAACCCACTAACTGGGAAAAGATATTTGCAAGTCATATATTTGACAAAGGCTTAATATCCATAATATATAAAGAACTCTCGCAACTCAACAACAAAACATCAAACAACCCAATCAAAAAATGGGCTGGAGACATGAACAGACATTTCTCCAAAGAAGATATACGGATGGCCAATAGGCACATGAAAAGATGCTCATCATCGCTGATCATCAGGGAAATGCAAATCAAAACTACACTAAGATATCACCTTACACCCATTAGAATGACAAAAATATCTAAAACTAATAGTAACAAATGTTGGAGAGGTTGCGGAGAAAAAGGAACCCTCATACACTGCTGGTGGGAATGCAAACTGGTGCAGCCGCTATGGAAAACAGTATGGAGATTCCTCAAAAAATTAAAAATAGAACTACCATACGATCCAGCCATCCCACTACTGGGTATTTATCCAAAGAGCTTGAAGTCAGCAATACCAAAAGTCCTATGGACCCCAATGTTTACTGCAGCATTATTTACAATAGCCAAGACATGGAAGCAACCTAAGTGCCCAGCAACAGATGAATGGATAAAGAAGATGTGGTACATATATACAATGGAATACTACTCAGCTGTAAAACAGAACAAAATCATTCCATTTGCAATAACATGGATGGACCTTGAGGGAATTACGTTAAGTGAAATAAGCCAGCAAGAGAAGGATAATCTGTGTATGACTCCACTCATATGAGGAATTTAAAATTATGGACTAAGAACAGTTTAGTGGATACCAGGGGAAAGGTGGGGTGGGGGGGTGGGCACAAAGGGTGAAGTGGTGCACCTACAACATGACTGACAAACATTAATGTACAACTGAAATTTCACAAGATTGTAACCATCATTAACTCAATAAAAAAAACCGAAAAAACAAAAAAACAAAACAAAGAGAGGGGCAATCACATACAAAAAAACACCATTATCACAAACTCATGTAGAACTGCATTAAAAGGAGTTCCTTGGTCCCTAATACATGGATGAGTTATAGGGCATCTAAAGATTTCTCCTGGGTCAGGCAGTTTAATGGCTTAGAACATCAATACCAGGTATTAAGATAAAATAGCTTCCTGAAACACTTTGAAGAATAGCCAGTATAGATATCACGGGGTGATATAGCACGTATTTCAAGTAGCAGAGGGAGGCACGGCTAAAAGAATGAGATGTCTAAAAGATAAATACACACTTACAAAGACGCCCTTCAAAGTCATCACCTGATGAGCTCTTGTTGCCCAAAACATTTCTAGGACAGCCTCTTTTAAACTGCCTTCACGGTCACTTTACAAGCTACACAACAAATCAGTTTTTATTACTTTAATAATAATTCTTCATTTTTAACCAAATATAGCATTACCCAATTTGGTTTAAACTTTGTTCGTTTGTTTGGTTTAAACAACTTCAGGAGGTCTTTTCTTCCCCCAAAGGAAATAAAATCTACTCTTAAACACAAAGATTTAGGGAAATACAAAATAATGTACCTTGGGCTCTGAAGGCAATTTCAAAAAATCGCCTTCCCAAAAATATATTGATCAATGACAACATCATAGGAGGTATTACTTTTAATAAGTTTAAATGGGCTTTGAATATATTTATTAAAGTCAAGTTAATTTAGTCACAATTCATAATGTTAAAAGGAAATAAATTGGGCAGATCAAGTCAAATCATATTAGATGTAGAAAATGAATATTTGGCAATAACCAAATTATTTGTTGATCATTTCTTTATACTCATCATATACTAGGTAAAACTCAGAGAGCATTCTCAGGAATATAAATTCACTAAAATTTAAAAATTCAATTCCCAAATGATGTAGCTGCTTTGAAAAGCAGTCTGGCAGTTCCTAAAAAGGTTAAACATAGAACAACCATACGACCCAGAAATTCCACTCCTAGATATATATCCCAGTGAAATGAAAACGTATGTCCACACGAAGACCTGTACACAAACGTCTGTAGCACCATTATTCATAAGAGCCAAACTGTGGAAACAACCCAAATGTCCATCACCTCAAAACTGGATTAAAAAAATGGGTATATCAATATAATGGAATATTACTGGGCCATGAAAATAAATTTTTTAAAAAAGCAATAAAGTACTGATTCATGGTACAACACAGAAACCTTGAAAACATTATGCTAAGTAAAAGATGTAAGTTACAAAGGATCACAGTGTATGATTCCATTTATATGAAATGTCCAGAATAAGCAAATCTACAAGGACAGATAGTAAGTTGGTGGTTGCCTGGGGCTAAGAGGGAGGGAAGGAAATGGGTTTTCTTTATGAGGTGATGAAAATGTTCTAAAATTGATTGTAATGATACCTGCACAACCCTGAATATACTAAAAACCACTGACTTACACGCTTTAAATGGATGAACTCTATGGTATGTGAATTCTATCTCAATAAAGTTTTTATATATATATTTAAAAAGCCAATCCTCACCTCTGCTCAGGTGATGCACACATCTCTGCGTAATACTTTATCTTTGGTTCTGTCCCGCTTGTCCGAAGAGTGGCAACACAGCCATTTTGGAAAGTAAATGTAATCATTTGGCTGTTTTTACTCACAGGCAGCACCTAGGCACAATTGTAACAACACCTTAATTGCACTTGGTACCTTTTTCATTTCAAGAGTTGTAAAATACATTCCCCTTACATAAGGTATCTAAGGTAGTCAAATTCAGTCAAAAACAGAAAGTAGAAGGGTGGTTGGCAAGGGCTGGGGGGAGGGGGGAATAGGGAAGTGTTTAATGGGTAGAGAGTTTCATTTTAGCAAGATGAGAAAGTTCTGGAGATCCTCTGCACGACAATGTGACCATAGTTAACACTACTGAACCATACATTTAAAAATGATTAAGATGGGAAATTTTATGTTCTGTGTTTTTCACCACAATTAAAAATAAAAAATATTTTAAAAAGAACTATAAAATACAAAAGAAGATTAAACACAAAATAATTCATAAATATACCATTTACTGGACATTTATAATAGTACAGGCATTAGGTTATATACTTTACATACATGAGCTCTGGGCCTCATCAATACTCCCACAAAGCAAGTATTACTGCCAATTTACGGACAAGACTCAGAGTAAACGACCCATGCAAGGTAACCAGCTGAGTGGCAGAGCAAGAAGCTGAAACCATGTCTGTCTGTATCCAGGTCCAAACTGCCTCTACATTTGCGAAGTGCTTTACAATTTCAAAGCTCTTTCACAGACAGTTTATCAATAGTCTCCAAAGCAATGTGCACATGTCCTAGAGGACAGGCAAAATAATCCACGTGGCACAAAAAATTTTTTATGTTTTTTACCTACACATTAAAAAAAGAAATGAAGCTTTCCTGACATTGAAGATGAATGGACACTGGCACTCTTCCTAGACGACAGAGCAGTCTGTGAAGGGATCTTGAGGGAACGGTGGGGGTTGTACTAGGACACAGGGGTTGACAGGGGTGCCTTCCCTGAGGCATCCCGAGCCTGGTCCTCTCCTTCAGATGCCTCTCTCGGTCAGGGGTACTATTCTACAGTAACTGCTGAAGACAGAGACCTTCCTCCCCTCTTTGTCACTCACAGACCATCAGCTGGCAAGTCCTGCATATTCCATCCTGTATTTAACTCCACTTTGTCCAGTCTCTCCATCACGACTGCTACTTTATTAAATGCAGGCTCCCATCGTCTATCATCTCAATTACTGAAATAGCATGCTAACTGACCTTCCTGCCTGGAAGCTTGCCCCCTCCACCAACTCGCTGTACATGTCATTCTTCCTCACACTCCATACTACAGTTGTGGAGAACTGCTTGCGGTTCTTTGAAGGCAAACATGCCTTCTCACCTCCAGACCTAGCATTTGCTACTCCTTTTGTTCCTGAAACAGCCTCTGTTCCTCCTACATCTGGATAACTCCTACTCATACTCTACAACTCAGCTCACAAAAGTCCTCTAGAAAGTCTTCCATAAGCCCCCCAAATCTGAGTAAGGGTCTTTCCCATCCTCTTCCATGGCACCCTATGCACCCCCTGGTAGCACTTAGCATTTTGTAAAGTAATCACTGTTGACTTGTCCATTTCCCCACTAGGCTCCCAAGTGCAGAAAGAGTGCCTTTGTCATTGCTGCATCCCCAGTGTGCTTGTGCCTGTGGCACAGAAGGATTTTGATAAATGCCTGTTGAACACACAGATGGATGACAGTCTGAATATGGAGAAGAACGAACTCAGGAAGACTTTGACACTTACCATGTGATCTTAGGGGATTAATAATATCTATACTACCTGCCTTACAAAATTGTTCTAAGAATCCATGGAGAACAGATAGAAAAGCACTTTGAATAACTAATATCATAAACTTTAAAGGGAGTTAAGAGGAAAAAGAGATCACACCAAGAACTACTCTAAGCACAGCAACATTAGAGAAATAAAAAGAAAGAAAAAATTTAGTTCTTCTCTTCAAGTAGTTTACAAAGACAGAAAAACAGATCCATACATACACGCACATACACAGAATACCAACAACTGGGAACCAATATTTGTTGACTGGATGAATATACACAAAAGGAATATGGGTAGTATTCTACACGAGAAGCTGCAGATTTCCCAAAATATATTATGCCCCTTGAATCCCGAGAAAACCACAGAATAATTGTAAGTGGAAACTTAGGCTAGTAATAGTCATAACAAATAGTCATGACAGAATAAATATGATCAGCAATCCATGGCATTTGAATATTTGTTGAGCACCCACCACCTAGGCAGAAGCTTTGAGAGGCGTAAACGCTATCAGAAATGGATCTGCCATGTACAACATAGTGATAACATCAGATAGAAAGTGATAAATGACGAGAGGAAGGCACAATATATAATGAAACCTCAGGAGGAAGATATCGGACTACGGGATCTGGATGGTATGTGGAGGAGGTGACACTGACCTTAAGTATTAAATAATGGCTAAAGTATGGACCTGCAGTAGTAGGAAGAAAAGGTAGACTGAGGAAATAGCTTGAGAGAAATAGAAAAAATGTGTGTATGTAAGAAACTGTAAGTTGTTCTATCTGGCTGGAGGTGTAGGGAATAAGGTAGAAAAGGGAAGTTACAACTAGAAATATGCATAGCTTTGAAATTATAGGCTTTTAGGCTTTATTTTCAATATTATTTAGCATCATTATACATTCTCCCTCCCTCCTGCCCTTTCTCTTTCTGTCTCTCTGTCTTTCTCATTCTCCTTCCCATTTCCACAACCCTAGGGGGAAGCACACACTTGGGGCGTGATAAGGACAGACTCAAAGAGACACTTAGTGGACTTACAACTGCCCTGGAGAAAAACAATGGATCCTAGTTTCAAGAAACGCACAGGCTTGAACTTCCACTACTTCACTATAGTGTGAATTATTATAAATTGTTAAATACTTTTTTTAAAAAAAGCATACTTACTGATTTCTTATTAGGCTGGCTGCTGTCATACCCAGTGGTAACGTCCCGTATATGCAAAATAGCAAATGTTCCACAAAATTTTGGATATTCTTTTGGAGAATCAAAATTGCGAAGCCTTTCAAATATACTTTTGATGGTAGGTGGATCATAACACAAGAAATACGAAGTTTTTGAAAGATGATAACCATATCTGCACAAAGGTTTAAAGTGTTAAAATCAGATTTCAGATAACTCTTTAAAAAAGTGTATATTAAAGATAAGCCTATTATAGTATTATGAAGAAAGTGGCAGACAATTTTAGTACTTTTGAAAAAGGACTATTTCTCAAAAACAAATTTAGAAAGCTAAAAGTAGGACAAAAAAATAAAAAATTTAGCATGTGAAATTCGTAACAGTAAAACTTACTTTTCATAAATCTTAATCAGTTGCTGTGTCAATGTTATATTCACGGTTTCCAGGTAAGATGCCATCTCAGCAACAACAACGGCCGCACTCACCCCATCTTTATCCAAAACCGAAGTTCCACACAGAAAACCTGAGAATTAAAAAAACTTTTAAAAACGAGCAAAACTTAAAGCTATAATAATTTCAATAGTTTGACATTTCTTCAGAGGGACCAATGAATTTAAAAGCCTAGTAATAATTGAAACCCACTGATACCGAAGGTATTAGGGGACCTTTAAGGGTTTTTTTTTTTTTTTTCTGATAAGAAATGCATCTACACATTTCTGAGTTCTCTGTGGTTTTTACAACTCAAAATGCAAAACCAGAAGACAAAAATTCGTCTCCATAAAATTACTACATTTAAAAAATGCTCTCATTCAAATTTCAAATATTTTAATATTTACTACATACCAATAGACTCTTCAAATGAAAAAAGGACTTCTTTCCCATTCTCCAGGAGGTTTTTTATCCTACTTCCAATCCATTTAAAACCTGGTAATGTTTCCTGAAATGCAGAAGAGGCCACTCTAGTTAAGTGACTCTCTCATAAATACATATTAGAGAAAAGCTTGTCACTAAATGCACATAACACTCTCAGAAATCTTCTGTTATGGTCTTCGTTCCACAAAGATTTACACAGTGGCAAACACACAGTCATAAAGTGCATGGATACACACAGTGCTATGACTGATGACCTACTATTTATCGAGCACACTAATAGGTGATTTATACCAAATATAATCCAGTATTTATAACTGACGATGCATATTGTCACAAAGTAACATAAATACACACGTATTATGATCATCTATTATTTATCAACCACTGTAACAGGTTCTTTACATCATTATCTTTTTTTAATGCTCACAACTGTTGCTGAAACAAGAGGCTCAGAGATTCAACAATTTGCCCCAAATTATGCTGCATATAAGAGATGGAGCCAGGATTCAATTACCCTGCTTCTCAGAAATTGTCCTTTAAACTGTGTCATAAGCACTAATATAAAAATACCCATAAAGGTTGTGATTTAGTCCTCCTGAAAAATCAAAGGCCATAAAGCTTTTTAATGATGCACTTACAACATTATCACAACATATGCTTGAACCAAGCGTGCCTTACCCTAACACGATGGCCTAAATAAAACCATCAAGAACGTTACTAAGTTCTTCTTTGATCATTAGATTTGAGGACTTGTCATCTGATGAGCTACTGTTCACTTTAAAGACACAAACTGTTTTAGAGTCAAGAGAAGGTGTGTGATACACACTGACTGTGGAGTTCATCATTACTAATTTAAGATTGCTCCTTCACTGCTCTACCTTCTCACTAGGAAAAAAAAGATAAATAAAAGCCCAAAACCGCTGCCGCCCCCACCCTCCACCCCCAACAACAAAAACAAGGAAGCAAATTTATAACAATGGTCTTCGGAATCATGTTCTTTTTTCTCTTTTGTGCTCATTATACATTTTTCTTGCCGTAGATATAAAAGAGGAAAATGTTAACATTACCATAATTCAGAATCTTAGGCTTAATAAATTTTCAATTTCTTCTGTTTTGCTATTTGTATTTTAGAAAATCTGAGATTGAAAGTTCTACTTCATTAAGACAGGTACCATTTTCTTTTATTCAGCCAATTAGTGTTAAGACCGTAGCTTGATTGTGGCTCAAGAAAAATGCCCAGAGATGACATTTTCACTGACATTTGGCAAAGATGGCAGAGGAAAAGCAACTTAAGTGGCATTAGTCCCAGCAGCTGTACAAACGGTCAGGTTAACTTCCTGAGGTTCACAAAGGTTAATGATCTGTGCTGAGAGAGTCATTATTTTTTTTTTTTTGGATGTAGAATCATTAGATAAATTGGCAATTTAGAAGACTACTTAAGGTTTCTTAAGATTTGAACTTGAAGAGCCTAAACAAGCGGTCGATGACACCAGACAACTCTCTGGAGTGGAGTTTATGTGACTGATGAGGTCACAAGGAGTCAGATTTCTCAGTATGAAAACCAGATGTTGTATGGAATAACAAGCATTAATGCAAGTTTTAGAGAACATCTTATCTTAGTTTCAGAAATTCACATACTGGATGAATTTGTCTCAAGGTGTCTAAACTATCAAAAAGATTAAGCAAGTGTTAACAGAATCAGAAAAAAAGGGGGAATTATAAATGAGATCAATAAGTCAGTTTTGGTGGGAAGATGGCTTTAATTTATAGAAATAGGTTTAGAAAAGTAGCACACAGATATTAACTATTCTTACTTCAAAATGAAATCCTTCTTTAAGGGCAATCGCCTTCAGAATTTTGGAAGAGACTGTGGTGGCTAACATATAAATGTTCTTCACATCAGCATTTCTTGATTTATTTTTCCTCCAGCAATCAAACATCCACCACCCAAACAATGCTGCCAACTCGTTGCCTGTGAAAACTTTCCAATTACCACTGTAGAGAGAATGAAAATTCAAGTCAAGATCTTATAACTTCTCATGAAAACTTCTTGACCCTAAGGCCTACAAATTACCATCTTCCACACAGGAAAACCCAAAAACTACTGGATGAGATTTTTGAGAAAACATTTACTATTGCTTTTCTAACTGACAAGGGGTGAGCTTAGGGTAGAAATGGTAGCAACATCTTCTGAAAAATTATTACATTGTTACTTTTACTCTCCTACTTAATGAGAAAAAGGTTATAATCTGATGTCCTTTTTAGGTAAGGACATTTGTCAAAACATTATAATGGCAAAAACACATAGCAACCCAAAGTACTAAGATTAGGAAATGACTACATTGATAAAGTAATCTGTTGGGATATTATGTCATTTAAAAAACTGATATTTAAAACAATATTTAAGGATAGAGAAAAATACTCACAATACAATATTAAGTGGAAAATAATCAAGAGATAAAACCAGGGTCAGCCCCAGTGGCCTAGTGGTTAAGTTTGATGCGCTCTGCTTTGGCGGCCTGAGTTTGGTTTCTGGGCGCAGGTCCACACCACCTGTCAGTGGCCATGCTGTAGTGGCGGCCCACATACAAAACAGAGAAAGACTGGCAACAGGTATCAGCCCAGGGCGAATCTTTCTCAGAAAAAAAAGATCTGAAACCATATCTAGTATTATCACAATTTTATAAAAACAAATATATCAAATATTTGAATAGAAAAAACATAGAAAGGAAATGTCAAAATATCAACCTAGGTGGTTATCTCTGGATAGTGGGACTTACAGGAGATTTATTTTCTTATTTTTTTATTACTTCCAACATAAGACTTAAAATCAAAAACTGCTTTTCAAAGTTTAAGCTTTTAATCAAATAACAGGTTCTACTTACTTCTCCTGAAGTTCTGCCACGGCCAGTCGGTCTGCATCAGGATCTGTGGCTAGCACGACCCGAGCATTTTCTTTCTCTGCCAGTCTCAAAGAGAGTTCCTGAAACAGTGACCCAAAAAGCTGGATTGCATTGAAAATGTGAAATTCAATGTCAATATTCCTAAATGTAGGAACGATGTTAGTGACATGAATTTTAGAAGGAATATAGTTTAGCTGAATTTAAAATAAGCCTAGAAGTAGGGATATCCGCCACAGAGATTTCAAACAAAACAGAATATACGGCTCCAATATAATCTAAAAGACGTAAACTAAAGCGGTTTCTGCTTTTGTAAGTAATATTAGAATGGTCAATCAGTTCTATCTATTCAATGAAGTTTAATATACTACTAATAATTTAAATATAGAAAAAAAAATACCAGCACAGATTCTCCTTCTTCAGGATTTGGGCATTTAACAGTAGAAAAGTCTGGATCAGGATCTTTTTGTTCTGGTACTGGAATTGGAGGCTTAAAACCAAACACTTGAAAGGCCAACTGCACATAGTCATGTCCGACCCCATGAAAAGAGGAATGTACAAATTTCAAGGTGGTCTGTGAGTTTAATTCCCTGTAAAGGAAAGTCATCATTCAATTAATATCATAAAACTCATTACTTGTGATATAATTAAAATAAGCTAAAGAAAAAGCTAAAATAAATTTCATAGGATAGGGAAAATATACTCAGCAAGCCAGGATGCTTTCTAGCAATAGTGTTAGCTATTTATGGAATAGTTACGGAAATACAGAAATAGGTAGGAAAAAATCAAATTTTAGAGGAAATTTCCTGATCTTATACAGAGAGAATACATATATTTAACTATAATTTTTAACAGTTTTATTGAGAGGTTATTAATATACTATACAATTCATCCATTTAAAGTGTACAGTTCAATGGTTTTCACTATATTCACAGAGTTATTCAACCATAACCACAGTCAATTTTAGAACATTCTCACTACCCCAAAAAGAAACTGCACCCCATAGCCACTTCCCCCAACCCTCCCATTCCTCCTGGCCATAGGCAACCACTAACATACTTTCTGTCTGTTTCTGTCTCTACAGATTTGCCTGCTCTGGAGATTTCATATAAACAGAATCATAGAATACATGGTCCTTTGTGACTGGCTTCTTTCACTTAACATGCATAATATTTTCAAGGTTCATCCATGGTCTAGTATGTACCAGTATTTCATTTCTTTTTACTGCTGAACAATATTTCATTGTATGGATATACCACATTTTATTTATCCATTCATCAGTTGATGGATATTTGGGTTATTTCCACTTTTTGACTACTAACTACTACGAATAGTACTATGTAGCTATAAATTTAATATAATGAGCAGTTAACACTTTCTTATTCTTATTTCTTCCCTTTATTTGTTAATCTTATTCTAAGGTAATAGTATACTCCCATTTGGATACCTGTAAAAACAGATCTTTTTCAGATCTTCCATGTATCTCCTGCAAATGTCCTGCAGAGGATCTCTCTTCAGTGGGCTAGTATTCACCAAATTATCATTCCAGGAACCATGCCAGGGCTCCACACATTCTTCTATACATTTCAGAATTTCTTTATCATGAGGAGATGTGATCTGAGCACCGTTCTCCCAATAAACCTAAATGATAGGTAAATACAGCTATAAATATTTGAAATGTTGGCCAGATGTTTTCTTAGTTACAGCAGAGATATGTGACTTTAAAAAGAAGAATACCAACTTAATCAAGTAGAAAATGTCAACATGAGACTAACTTAATAAATACTAAAGGATATTGATGGCAATGATTCCACAGACTCTTCCATAAAATGATCATGTATTATTTTCTCTTTTAGAAGTATACTTTAATAACAATACATATATATACATAGTATGTATATATACTGTATATATTACATACATATGTATATATTATATGTTATTATGTTATATTATATAATATTATTATATAATTTTATTATTTTTATAATTATGTATTTTTATATTTATATATAATTAATATAATTTATACATAATTTTATATATAAATTTTATATTTATATATAATTATATATATCTTTTCTATTATATATAATTTTTATAATTATACATATTATTATATTATATATTATATAACATATATGTTATAATATGTATATACTATATATGTTAATATATATTATATATATTATATACATATTATGTGTATATATATACACATAACAATAACATACATAACAAAGATAATCTAAGAAACCATGAAATATCCATAGAACTTGAGACTACGAAATTTAAGCATTATAAAGTGGTTCTAAGAAATCATTTTTCAGTTATAAATTAAAGTAGAATTTATGTCACATCAAATTAAATATCGGGAAAGACAGTTAATATGTTCATTATTCCCTCTACATTTCAATATACGAATTTTCAGTATTTAATAAAAATATATTTCATTAAGTTGTCAGTTTGTCAAGTAGCTTGATCAACAAGACAGGAACAGTTAACAAAAAAAGCAAGAAAATGTACTACTGTAATTTACAGGATCTCAAAGTCAAAAGGGCACTGCTTAGAGACTCTCTCTAAGCAGGCATACCTCATTTGATTGTAGTTTTCTTTACTGTGCTCTGTAAAATTGGCGTTTTCTACAAATTGAAGATTTGTAGTTAAACCTGCATCTAAGCAAGCCTATCAGCACCATTCTTCCAACAGCATTTGCTCACTTCATATCTCTGTGTCACGTTTTGGTATTTCTCACAATATTTCAAACTTTTTCATTATTATCATATTATTATGGTGATCTGTGATCAGTGATCTTTGATGCTACTACTGTAATTGTTTTGGGGTGCCATGAATCGTGCACGCATAAGACGGTGAACTTAATTGATAAATGTTTCGTGTGTTCTGACTGCTCCATTGACTGGCCATTCTCCCATCTCTTTCCCTCTCCCTGGGCCTCCCTATTCGCTGAGACACAATAATATTGAAATTAGGCCAATTAATAACACTACAACGGTCTTTAAGTTTGCAAGTGAAAGGAAGAGTCACCTGTCTCTTACTTTAAATCAAAAGCTACAAATGATTAAGCTTAGTGAAGAAGCCAGGTCGAAGGCCACTGAAAGCTAGGCCTCTTGCGCCAAACAGCCAAAGAGTGAATGCAAAGGAAAAGTCCTTGAAAGAAATTAAAAGTGCTACTCCAGTGAACACCAAAATGATAAGAAAGTGAAACAGCCTTATTGCTAACATGGAGAAAGTTTCAGTGGTCTGGATAGATCAAATTTGCCACAACCCTCCCTTAAGTCAAAGCCTAATCCACAGTAAGACCCTAACTCTCTTAAATTCTATGAAAGCTGAGAGAGGTGAGGAAGCTGCAGAAGAAAAGTGTGAAGGTAGCAGGGGTTGGTTCACGAGGTCCAAGGAAAGAAGCCATCTCCGTAACATAAAACTGCAAAGTGAAGCAGCATATGCTGATGTAGAAGCTGCAGCAAGTTATCAAGAAGATCTAGCTAAGATAATTAATAAAGGCAGCTACACTAAACAATGGATTTTCAATGTAGGTGAAACTGCCTTCTATTAGAACAAGATGCCATCTAGGACTTTCATAGCTAGAGAGCAGAAGTCAATGCTTGGCTTCAAAGCTTCAAACAACAGGCTGATTCTCTCGTTAGGGGCTAATGCAGCTGGTGACTTTAACTTGAAGCCAATGTTCATTTACTACTCCAAAAATCCTAGAGCCCTTAAGAACGATGCTATACCAACTCTGCCTGTGCTCTATAAACGTAACAACAAAGCCTGGATGACAGCACATCTGTCTACAACATGATTTACTGAATATTTTAAGCCCACTGTTGAGACCTACTGCTCAGAAAAAGATTCCTTTCAAAATATTACTGCTCATTGAGAATGACCTGGTCACCCAAGAGCTCTGATGGAGATACACAAGATGAATGTTGTTCATGCCTGTTAATACAACATCTATTCAGCAGCCCATGGATCAAGGAGTAATTTCAACTTTCAAATCTTATTTAAGAAATACATTTTTTTTTTTTGAGGAAGATTAGACCTGAGCTAACTGCTGCCAATCCTCCTCTTTTTGCTGAGGAAGACTGGCCCTGAGCTAACATCCATGCCCATCTTCCTCTACTTTAATGTGGGACGCCTACCACAGCATGGCTTGCCAAGCAGTGCCATGTCCCCACCCGGGATCCAAACTGACGAACCTCAGGCTGCCGAAGTGGAAGGTGCACACTTAACCACTGTGCCACTGGGCCGGCCCCTAAGAAATACATTTTGTAAGGCTACAGCTGCCATAGACAGTGATTAGTCCGATGGATCTGGGCAAAGCAATTCAAAAATCTGGAAAGGATTCATTATTCTACATACCATTAAGAACATTCATGATTCATGTGAAGAGGTCAAAATATCAACATTAACAGGAGTTTGGAAGAAGCTGATTCCAGCCCTCATGGATGATTTTCAGGGGCTCGAGACTTCAGTGGAGGAAGTAACTGCAGATGTGGTGAAAATAGCAGGAGAATTGGACTTAAGAGTAGAGCCTGAAGATGTGACCAAACTGCTGCAATCTCATGATGAAATTTAGGAGTTTGTTTCTCATGGACGAGCAAAAAAAAGTGGTTTCTTGAGATAGAACCTACTCCTGGTTAAGATGCTGTAAAGATTGTTGAAATGATAAAAAAGTATTCAGGATATTACATAAACTTAGCTGATAAAGCAGTGGCAGGGTTTGAGAGGACTGACTCCAATCTTGAAAGATGTGCTACTGTAGGTAAAATGCTATTAAACAGCATCGTGTGCTACAGAGAAATCATTTGTGAAAGGAAGAGTCAATTAGTGCAGCAAACTTCTTTGCTGTCTTATTTTAAGAAACTGCCACAGCCACCCCAATCTTCAGCAACCACCACCCTGATCAGTCAGCAGCCATCAACATCGAGGCAAGTCCCTCCACCAGCAAAAAGATTACAACCCACTGAAGGTTCAGATGATTGTTAGCATTTTTTAGCAATAAAGTACTTTTAAACTAAGGTATGTACGTTGTTTTTTTAGACATGTCATTGCACATTTAACAGACTACAGTATAGAGTAAACATAACTTTTATATGCACGGGAAACCAAAAAATTCATGTGATCCGCTTTATTGCGATATTTGCTTTATTGTAGTGGTTTAGAACTGAACCTGTGGTGATATGAGCAACATGGTGGAATAAGCTCTCCCACTGAACTCTCCTCTCCACAATATAACGAAAAAGACATTCATATTCCAACAGAGAACATCCACACCACACAAAATATGTCTGAGAGACCCACGCAGCCATATGTTGGAAGGTGGAGAGGCTGGAGCCCCCCTTAAAGGAGGTGGAACGGGGTAAGAGAAAGTGTTTCTCCCTCTCCAAAAGACTGCAATCCAGGGATTACACGAAGGCCCCGAGAAGGAAGGAAGTGGGGAAGGGGCACCCATTCATGGGAACATCAAAGATCCCTAAGGTCCCTCACAGCCTAGGGGGAAGCCCCCTACTGAGGTGAAAGCTACCATGGGGGTGACTTCATCAAGCCAACACCCCAGGAGACCAGATAGTGAGGGCAGAGCAGGAACGCCCTGAGAGCATGCAGAATAAAGTGCCCCTCCCCTCACCAGCGCCAGCTCCTGGGCCTGGGATGCTGGCAGAACACACAGGGCTCAGAATACGCAGCTCTTGAACCCCATCCAGTGGCAATAGGTGGTAACTACGACCAAATAATACCACAGTGCACAAGAACAGAGCCACACCCTCTAGCGGTATCAAAAATTACATTAAATCTCCAGGACAGAAAGAAAATGACAAGGACTCAGAAACCAATCCTGAAGACACAGAAATATATAATTTAAATGACAGAGAATTCAAGATAGCTATCATCAAAAAACTCAGTAAGTTAAAAGAGAATATAGACAAACAATTTCACGAGTTTAGGAGCTACTTCATAAAAGAGATTGAAAGTATAAAGAACCAATCAGAAATAGTGGAGATGAAAGAAACAATGGATGAGATAAAACAAAATATGAATTCCCTAAATGCTCAAGTGGATAACATCAAGGAGCAAATCAGCATAACTGAAGATAAGACATATTGAAATGCTCCAGATAGAGGAGGAGAGAGAACTAAGAATAAAAAGAAATGAAGAAAGTCTCTGAGAAATATCTGACTCAATTAGGAAATGCAACATAAGAATTATAAGTCTTCAAGAGGGAGAAGAGAAGAAGGGAGCAGAAAGTTTGTTCAAAGAAATAATAGCAGAGAACTTCCCAAACTGGGGAAAGAGATGGAAATCCATGTGGAAGAGCCTACCAGATCTCCTATATATGTCAATGTGAAAAGACCTACTGCAAGGCTTAAAGCAGTGAAACTGGCACAAGTAAATGACAAAGAAAAAATACTAAGGGCACCAAGGTAAAAGAAAATAACCTAAACAAAGGAACCTCTATCAGGCTTTCAGCAGATTTCTCTGCAGAAACCTCACAGGCTAGGAGAGACTGAAATGACATATTCAAATCTTTGAAGCACAAAAACTTTCAGCCAAGAACACTCTATCCAGCGAAAATATCCTTGAGATATGATGGAGAAATAAAAACCTTCCCAGATAAACAAAAGCTAAGGGAGTTTGTAGCCACAAGACGCCCCCTACAAGAAATCTTCAAGATGGCCCTCATACCTGAAAAAAAAAAGGGGGGATAAAGGGCTTACAAAGCCTGGAGTAAGGAGATAAATAGGTAGACAAAAATCAGAAAATTGTAGCTATACATCAGAACAGGTTAGCAAATACTCAAGTATAACATTAAAGATAAAGGGAAGGAAAACACCAAAAACAAAGATAATCTTGTCATTTTAACCACAAACTCATAACACAAGATGGAATAAGATGTGACAAAAACAACATAAGAAGGGAAGAAGAACAGGACTGAATCAGTTTAGTCTAAGGAAATAAGAGGCCACCAGAAAATGGATTATCTTATCTACAAGATTTTGAATACAAACCTCATGATAACCACTAAACAAAAAAGCAGAGCAGAGAAGCAAATAATAAATAAGGAGAAAACTAAGAAACACAACATAAAAACTATATAACTCAATTGGTAGACTGAAATACACAGGACAAGAACAAAGGAAATGCAGGAGAACCGGAAAATGAGTGATAAAATGGCAGCATTAAGCACTCATATCAATAATCACCCTAAATGTAAACGAATTGAATTCTCCAAGAAAAAGATACAGAGTGGCAAGATGGACTAAAGAACAAGACCCAACAATATGCTGCCTCCAGGAAACACATCTCAGTTCCAGCAACAAACACAGACTCAGAGTGAAGGGATGGAAGATGATATTCCCAGCTAATGGGAAACAAAAGAAAGCAGGTGTTGCAATACTTATAGCAGACAAAGTGGACTTTAAGATAAGACAGGAAAAGAGAGACAAAGAGGGGCAGTATATAATGATCAAGGGGACACTCCATTAAGAAGAAATAACACTTATGAATATCTATGCACCCAACACAGGAGCACCAAAGTACATAAAGCAACTATTAACAAACCTAAAAGGAGATAATAATCACACAATAATAGTAGGAGACCTCAACACTCCACTCACATCAATGGATAGATCATCCAGACAGAAAGTCAACAAAGAAACAGTGGAATTAAATGAAAAGCTAGACCAGTTGGACTTAATACATATATATAGAACTGAACCTGTAATATCTCCGAGGTAGGCCTGTACTGACTTCTACCATGTGTATGACATGAATCTCTTCTATTGTATCCTGAATGAAAGAAAGAACACATTTAACTATGCACTATGTGTACGTACTGTGTACTAAGCTCTGTGCCAAGCAATATGGTAGACTAGATGACCTGCAAATTCCCACTCTATAAACTCCTCAAAATATTAGAAAAAGTAGAAAAAGCATTATCTAAAATGCATAGTTTAGTTCACAAGAAGGAAAGGGAAAACTCTAGGCAGTGGAAAAAAAGAAAAGAATTGGAAACCAGAGTAATAACGGTGATGCTGTGGCTGCCTGGGATTTGGGAACTGTCCGTTTATCTGATTCTTGAGGTGCAAGGCCCAGTGGAAGGCAGGAAATTGGAAATGAGACCCCCCTCTCAGTGGAAATATAGACTAGAGAAAGTTCGGCCCACCATTATAGAAAGATGATGTGGAAGCATGTCTGTTTCTTCTTGGGTTCTGGGTTATTAAAAAAAATTCAAATCTGAGGTCTAAATTAACACAGAAATTGCTCCCAGTCAATGAAACTCCTGAGGTTCCCGCAGAGATTAAAACAGCAAAAACTGCTCTGAAGGGAGGCCCCCACAGTCCAAGGCACAGAAAAGATTCTATTCATAGGCCCTGAAAGCTTTCTGTAAAAATTTATAAAACATGAGGAAAAAATCCTGGCCTTTTCCCCTGCCCACTTCTTCTTGCCTTGTATGTGGACGTGCTACCTAGAGGTACAGCAACTATTATATGATGGCCACGTTGGCAGGAAGGGCCAAAAGAACTGCAGAGATGCCACACCCAACAACACTGAGCTACAGAACCATGCTAGCCGCCACCCACCTCTGGAGTTTTTGTTATGTGAGAAAAATAAACTCCTATCAGCTGAAGGCATTTTTATGAGTTTTCTAAACCTGCAGCAGAATGTATCCCAACCTGATATAGTAGCAGAAAAATCCATGCAAGAAAAGATACCCAGGAACAAACTTTAAAAGAAACGTGAAAGATCTATTTAAAAGAATCTTTAAAATGTTACTAAGGATCTAAAAGAAGTCTTGAAAGAATAGAAAGCTACATCCTGTTCATGAATAAGAAGCATCAATAATATTATAAAAATATTGGAGCTTCCTGGGGCCAGCCTAGTGCTGTAGCAGTTAAGTTCACACACTCCGCTTTGGTGGCCCAGGGTTCGCTGGGTCGGATCCTGAGCGCAGACCTATGCACTGCTCTCAAGCCATGCTGTGGCAGGCGTCCCACATATAAAGTAGAGGAAGATGGGCACAGATGTTCGTTCAGGGCCAACCTTCCTCAGCAAAAAGAGGAGGATTGGCAGTGGATGTTAGCTGAGGGCTCACCTTAAAATAAATAAATAAATAAAAATATTGAAGCTTCCTAAATTAATCTACAAATGAAATATGATACCAATAAAAATGTCAAAATAACTTATTTTCAAAATGGAAAAATTCCATAATACTCTGCATGGAAAAATATCATAAATAAAGTCAAAAGGCAAATGATAGTATGGGGGGAGCATGAACTACTTTTTACACATAAAAGTTCCCACAAATCAGTAAGAAATAGATCAACAACCCAAGAGAAAAATGGGCAACACCTTTAACAGACTTTTCAGGAAACGGAACACAAGTATCTTGTAAGTGCATGAAAAGATGCTCAACCTCACTTAGAAGACAGGTGCAGATTAAACATAACATTCCACCTATCTGATTGGCAAAGATCAAAATGTTTGATAACACAATAATGGAAGGTGTGGGATAAAGACCCTCATACATTGCTGGTGAGAGCATCAATTGGTATAACCACCTTGAATAGAGAATGACAAATTTTCTTTCATATTCCCTTTGACTCAGAAATTTCACTTCTGGAAATTTATCCTATAGATTAGCAGTGCCATAGAAATACAATGCAAGCCACTTATGTAATTTAAAATTTTCTAGTAGTCACACTAAAAAAAGATAAAATAAATAGGTGAAATTAACTGTAATACACTTTATATAACCCAATATATCCAAAATATCATTCCAACATGCATTGAATACAAAATTATCAAATTGTTTCACTCTTCTTTTGTACTAAGTCTTTGAATCTGGTGTGTACTTTACACTTACAGCACATCTTAATTCAGATTAGTCATATTTCAAATGTTGAATAGCCATAGGTCCTTACTGTCATAGTGGCTACCATATTGGACAGTTCAGCTATAGGTGATAAGAATGAAAACAACAATTAACATTTATTGAGCATTTATTGGAGCCAGACACTACACTAGACATTTTACATGCAGTGTCTTCCTTAGTCCTCACTCTCACCCTATATTGGTTCTACTATTATCCCCAGTTTGCAGATGGGGAACTAAAGCACACAGAAATTAAATAACTTGTCTGAGGTCACAAAGCTTCTGAGCAGCAAAGGTAGGTTTCAAACCCAACTTACAGTCTTAACCACTATTCTATACTGACTCTATAAATCTACTTGCACATATGAACAAAGATATACGTAGAAGAACATTCACTGTGGCACTGTTTATAGGTAGCAGAAGATCAGAAAGAAATGTAATGTTCATCAACAGAAGATCAGTTAAATAAATTAGGATTTATCTATATAGGTTTTTAAGGTGAGTAAGGCAGACCTATCAATCAATCAGTCGAGAGAATGATCTTTAAGACTGTTTCATGCTGTTACGTGAAAAAAGCAAGGTGCAGAACACTGTATATGGTGCCCTACCACTTATGGGAAAAAAATGAGGGGGTGACAAACACATATATGATTCCACATGCATAGACTATCTCTGGAAGGAAACTAAAACCAGAAACAATATTTGCTTCTGAAGAGGAGCACTAGAGGAAAAGGACGGGAGAAAGACTTTTTTTTGCTGAGGAAGATTTGCCCTGAGCTAACATCTGTTCCAATCTTGCTCTTTTGGTATGTGGGCCACCACCACAGCACGGCCACTGACAGACGAGTAGCGTAGGTCCATGCCTGGGGACTGAACCCAGGCCACCAAAGCAGAGCGAGACGAACTTAACCACTAGGCCAACTGGGTTGGCCGGAAAGATATTATTTATTGTTAACTTTTTACATTGTTTAACTTTTTTTTTTTTTTGAGGAAGACTGGCCCTGAGCTAACATCCATGCCCATCTTCCTCTACTTTATATATGGGATGCCTACTATAGCATGGCTTTTGCCAAGTGGTGCCATGTCTGCACCTGGGATCCTAATCGGCGAACCCTGGGCCGCCAAGAAGCGGAACATGCAAACTTAACTGCTGCGCCACCAGGCTGGCCCTAACTTTCATACTTTTTATGTTGTGCTTACATTTCAAGAAAAAAAATCTTTGACCATCTATTATGTGACAAATATACGTTCAACAGCAATGAATATCAAAACAGACTAAGTCCCTCCACCCATAAGCTTATATTGGGAATGGGGTGGGGAGGGTCAAACAGTCAATAAACAAACAAGCTAATTCATGATAAAGAAAGCAGATAATTAGAGAGAGTGATAAGTTCTGTGAAGGAAATAAACAAGATGAGAAGGTCACTGAGGGAAGCCACTTCAGATAAAGTGGCCAGAAATGTCTCTCCAAAGAAGGAACATCTGGGCAGAAACCTGAAGGATGAAAATAAGCAAGTCTGCAAGATTTGGGAAACAGCAATCCAAGCAGAGGAAAAAACAATTACAAAAGCTCAGAGGTGGGAAAGGGCTTGGTACACTGGAAGAACTGGAAGAACAGAGAGGAGTGGCAGTGTGCCTGCAACATAGTGAGCACAGGAGAGGAATGAATGAAACAAGGTTGAAAAGGTAGGCAGGAGACAGAGTCCTGTAAGCCCCAAGGTAAGGAGTTTGGATTTTATTCGAAGAATGAGAAGGCACTGAAGAATCTGAAGCAGAAAAGTAACATGACCTGTTCATATTTTAAAAGATCATTTGGTTGCTTTCTGGAGAATGGACTGCAGGGGAGAACAATGGACACAGGAAAGAGACCAGCTAGGATGCTGTAGTTCAGACAGAAGACAATAATGCTTCAGGATGGCGGAGCTAGAAGATATGGGCAGAAGTAAATATATTCAACATATATTTTAGATGTAGAATTTGTAGACCCTGTTAGTAGATTAAATGTTAGGAGTGAAGGAAAAGGAGTAATCAAGAATGATTTTTGGGTTTTGGCTGGGTGGTAGCTTCAATTTACAGAGGGGGAAGAAATGGGGAGGAACACATTTGGGTGTGTCTGTGGCAGGCTGTCGGGGGGATTAAGACCTCTGTTCTGGAGACACTAATTTTGAAATGGCTTTCAGACGTCCCAGTGGATATCGAGTAGGCAGCTAGATATAGGAGTCTGATGCTCAGAGAGAGATTTGAGTTCTTAGCTCTTTTTGACAGTTGACTGCTCCATCCTTGAGACTTTCTTATCCATTGGTTTTTATGACACCAATCTCTTCTGGTCTTTTTCCTAGCTCCAGCACTTCTTCTTTCTCCCTTCCCTTAAAGTTGATCCCTTTTGTACTTGTTTTTCTACTATACACTGTCTCTGGGCTGCTCGTCCAAATAAAGGACTTCCAAATATTCTTATATGCTTTAATATATATGGTGACCCCAAAATCTATGACTCCAGCCCAGATTTCTCCCCTGAGCAATAGATCTATATATGCAACTGCCTACAGGACATTGCTACCTGGTTGACCCACAAATATCTCAAACTTAGTATGTCCAAAACTGAATTAATCATGCTTCTTCCCTGCCTCTCTGAATGGTAACACTATCCACTTAGCTGGCCAGGGCCAAAATCTTAGATTAGTATTAAATCTTCTTTTTCTCAGTAAAACACAGCTCAGTGTACCTGGAGATCTCCCACACAAGATGAAAAACAAATATAAGATCATGGACTCATCACCCAGGAGCCCCAAACACTGGCTCAATACTGAGCTGTTTCTTCTGTTTGCCCCTCCAGAGCCACTCTTCACCTTTCTCCACCCTTTCTGCCACAGAGGCTGACACAGCAAATGGATCCTGTGGCCAGTGGGGAGCCCCGGTAGCAGGTGGGAGGGGGAGGAGAACGAGGTCAAGGTACTATTCCTCTGGCTCTCTTCCTGCAAGTTCCTATTCATTGTTCAAGTTCTTGGTACAATATGACTTTATTTCTGAAATGGCAGAGAGGATAGATTTGGGATAGGATGGGAAAATCAAAGGCAGTAAGATGTGAGAAGTAAAAAGACCAATGAAGATACTTTTGTGATAGTACATGTTGAGAAGTAATGAGGCCATGAGGGATACCCATTCTTTGAGGGCTGGCCTCAATGTTATCTTTCTGTCCCCACTGTCTAGCCCTGCTCCCCAGTGTGGAAAATATACTCAGCACATATTATTTAAATAAAATAAGAACTATGAAATAAGCAAAGGTCAGGAGTCCAGGGTTTACCTTATATCCGTTGTCTTCTTTGCGGTTGTGAGATGCAGTAATCATCACACCTGCAACTGCTTTGAGCTCCTGGACTGCATATGGCTGAAAAGACAGTAACACCGTAATTCCATTTTGTTTCCTAGCTACTCATACATTTGACATGAGAATATCTCTGATTAAATACCAGACATTAAGATATAAATAGCCTAAAACCTCAACAATCAACTCTAGGTTCACTGGTTGGGGCCCATTTCTAAAAGGTCACCAATAAACACCTAACTGTCAGATTGAATGGCTCCCCCCACCCCCAAATTCTCATTTAACTTAGTCCTATAAACATCTCTCATTATTTTGTTCATTTAACAAACATTTAATGAACACCTACTATATGCCAGACACTCCGGCAGACTCTGGAGATATGAGTGGTGAATATAATCATAAAATGTTAGAGCTGGAACTAAATTTAGAAATGATCTAATCCAGCACATTATACATTGAGGTTTATCCAACACTATACACTCATAAGGGAGAAAATTCAAGTGTAGAACATAGGTCTCTTGCCTTCCAATTTGAAGATCTTTATATATGCTCTGTGGCCTCTATACCATACAAATGTCAATTCACCATCTTCTGCCCTAAAGTTAATTGCCAGGTTGGATTTCCCTTCTTGTCTGCAGTAGTTATTACTTGTCTGTGTAGGATGTTCCCCCTACTCCTACCATCATATCTGAATTCTCTCCTCCTGGCCATGCAGAGGTGGACACATGACCCAGGCCTGATCAGAGTAATCTAGTCCCTTGATGATTTAATTCAGAGACTGGCTCATAACCTAAGCCTGGTCACAGTCCTTCTCCAAGATGTTTCTGCTGCAGGTAGTGAAGGAAGACTGCTTTTTTGACTTGAAGTCATGGTGATAAGGGGTGTGAATCTGGGACTTCCCTACTAGCTAGAGCAAACCTACCTGCAATAGGAGAGGAATGTCAATACACCAGGATTGATGGTAGCTGGAACTGGCAAACTAGTGGCAGAATCCTACAAAAATGTCCTAAATTTCTGAACCCTCCCTGGTTTCTGTCATTCATAAGAGTTAACTGTTTAGCAATTCCTTCAATTCTCTGAGCCACTCAGTATATTTCCAATAAACCAATAGGAATAGTTTATAGAGACATTATCTATTCCTCAAACATTTGATAAAATTTGCCTATAAAATCATCTGGACCTGGCATGTTTAATTTGAGAAGATTTTTTTAAACATCAGTTCACTTTCTTTTGCGGTTATAGGTCTATTCAGGTTTTCTATTTCTTATCAGTTTTGATGTATCAATTATTCTAGGAAATTGGCCAGTTCATCTAAGCTTTCACATTTATTTGTATCATGTTGTTCAAAATATTGTGGTTTTCTTAATCTCTACTGTATTTATTATGTACCCTTTTAATTTCTTTGTCTTCTCTTTTTTTCTTGAGCACCACTGCCAAAGATTTGTCTATTTTATTAGTCTCTTCAGAGAGCCAACTTTTGCTTTTGTTGATACTCTCTTTATTTTCTATTTAATTGGTTTTTCCTCATATCTTTGTTATTTCCTTCATTTTACTTTATTTGGATTTATTGTTTTAGTTCTAACATACTAAGTTAAAGGCTTAGCTCATTATTTTAAAATCTTTTTTCCTAATATATTCATTAAGACTATAAACTTCCCTTTAAGTATGGCTTTAGTTACATCCCATAATTTTTGCTATTTATTGTTTTCACTGTTGTTCAGTTTTAAACACAGGCAGTCCATACTTTGCTCAGTTCCAAAAGACATGAATTTCCGATACTATATTTTAGTTGAATGATACTAGTCTCCCAACACGTTCAACTTTCAGTTACTGTGCTATATTAACTGTGATTAGCTGAATAAAGTTTGTACTGAATCAAGTACAAACCTGGCTGCTAGCTCTTCAGTCCAAAATAACTGTGTGCATAAGAGATCCATCACGATCAGTGACCAATCATGTTGCTCTGTTAAAGTCTGTCAGTGATTGGTCACCGTACATCTGTTATTCAGTTCTCGAACAGACAGCAAAGAACGTAGTTGTGTTGCCTCCTTCTCTCCCAGTGATAAACCCATGTGACAGTTTGCAAAAATGGATAATTGAAAGAAGGAACTGGCCAACAAAGATGAAAGTGTAGCAAAGAAAGAGAAAGTGATAATGGTGGAAGTGAAATTTGAATCAAACATAAATGGAGTCATAGACTAATAGCTGAGAATGTTGACGCTGCCGTCATTCAAGTGACTCGAGATATGTAACCTGATGAGCTTAGTGAGGGCAAATTCATGGATATAAATGAGGGATGTGGTTGTGATGAAAAGGATGAAGGTATTCCAGAGGAAGTGATACTGTCAAAAAAAGGAATTCTCAGAGATTTCCAAAAAAAAGGATTCTCACAGAACTGAAGAGGAATTCCACCACATTGAAAGCACAAAGGATAATATGTTTGAAGCTGATCCAAACTTAGAAAGGAGTGTGACGATGTGCCAAGACACAGAAAAGATGCTCACTCGTATTGATTACATGACAAGAAGCAAGCACTGTTTGTACTCTTGATAAATTTTTTACTAAGAAATAAACACTTTAGTTCTCAATGTTTCTAATGGTTTAAATTATAGCATACTTATATAAATATTAGTTTCACGACTTTTTTCTTTTCCCTGTACATTTTTAACCAAAACTTTAAAAGTCCCAGACAATCATAATTTTTCCCATTGATTATTAAGATGCTTTGCACGGTTTTAGCTTACATAGTTATCTTCACAGTCCTACTCTATCATGCACAGCAACGACTGCCTGTAGTTTCTAATCTTCATTACGGTATCTTCCTTAATCCATAAATTATTTATAAATGTGTTTTAAAAATTCCAAACATACGGGCTTTTGTGGGTTTATTTCAAATCTTATTGCACTGGGGTCCAGGGCTAAGATTTGATAAGCAATTCTCTGGTTTTTGTTGAGATTTCCCTTGTGACCCTGCTTGATAAGAAGGAATATCCTACATCACTGAATACAGGGTTGTTACACACACACACAGCAGATCAAGCACCTAATAGCGTGTTCAAATATATCCTAAATCATTTTTGCCTGTCTGGTAAATCAGTTTCTGAAAGAAGAGTATCAAAACATCCCACCATGACTGCGGACTTGCTAACTTGATCAAACTCTCAGGTGTTCGACACACGCTCACTGAATGAAAATAAACTCAGAGCACAATTTGTTTTCCTTTGGTCCCTCATATTACTTAATAGAGAACTACATGCATGACAAACATTTGAATCCTGGTTGATTTAAGAAATCTTTTTGAGAGGAGCAAACTATACGATTACCACCACAACACACTTACTACAAAAGGTGTAGGAACATATCTTGAAAAAAGGTACACAGGAACATCTTTGGCCAGTAAGACTGCAGCAGTGAGTTCAGCAAGCCTTAAAAAAAGATGGAGATTTCACTTAGTCCTTAGCTTATTATACTTTTTAAAAACCAACCTACCACAAAATGAATATTTCACATTACAATTATTCTGAATATATAGTAGCTTAATATAACCAATTCCTATAATTACTGCTTATTCAAGCTTCATGCTCCAACTTAAAAATGTTAAATAAAATTTTTTAAAAAGGAGCTTAACAATGAACAGAATTGACATTTTAATTTCTTCCTTTTTCCTCATTCATCTTTTGGTAGCTTTTTACTAAGAAATAAAACCTGCAAAAGGCAAAAAGAACAGAGGAAAGTGAAATAAGAGACTTTGATAAACACAATAGGCATAATTACACCCTGAAAAAAAGAGTCACTATATCATGATTATCTATGTGTGAAAATACCCTATGGGACTATAATAAGAGAATACCAGCTACATAATTTCTCCTACCCACTGCCTTCAATAAAATATTAAAATCACAACATAAGATATGATGTAATTCAAAACACTAACTTGAAATACTTTAAAATTTTATTCCTTTCTGTAAAAGCTTATCTTAGAAATATTTCTATTTCAGCTCTAAAATAAACATTATTAGCATGTGATCACATTTCTATTTGACAGTTTCCTGTTTCAGAAATCCTACTATTGGCCAAAAAAAAAGACCACCTTTTTGAAGGTGATATTCCAACCCAAATGAATCTCTGAAGCAATGAACACGGTACCTCTGGCTGCTGCAGCTGCTGGTTACCTGGCCACGTGTGTCGTACCCAACGACAAAGCCTCTCTGCTTGAAGTCTGAGAAACATCTCTCCAGGTATTTATACATCCCCTGAAGCAGAAAAAGACCAAAGATTAGCTCCTGATGAATGCCTGACTTGTCTAGACTAAAAATCTATTATTTTTACATGTCGTGTGTAGCTTACTGGCTCCTGGGGAAGCGGCTTCTGCCTTTTCGCCCATGTTTACCAATGTGGGAACAATGCTGTTCAAATCTCAAATGTGAGATGACAAACATCTATTTCCTGGCATTTCAGACACATTTAATACCACAGAAATATTAATTAAGTAACTGTTAAATCTAATACAATACATAAAACATTAGGGGAAAAAAGATGAGACATGAGAGTCAGTATGCTAAAAAAATGGTTAGAAGAGCCAAAAGAAATTATTTCTTGCCTTAAGGCTCTAGAGAACAGACTGTTGACCATTTTAGATCTTGGTAAATCATAAGGTTGAAGCTAACCAAGAGATTTGACCTATTTATGACACAAACATTTTTAATCAGCAACATACACCCTCATTAGAACATTTCTTAAGATGGCTGATCCCATTCGTAATTCCTTAGTTTTAAAATCTCACAGAAAGAAAAATCTCATAAACTAGGAAAACTTGCAGTTGAAGGGTGAGAAAAAACATTAAATGAAGCATTTAACATTGAAAACATCACAATGATAAGCTAAAACTATCTTACGAGTGATTTGCTAATTTAATAAATGTTTTCATTTCTAAAAATAACGCTTCATATTGTTACAATCCTTCAAAACTACTTTGACAAATGTTGCCACGTTTAATCCTTACAATAATCCTGAAAAGAAAGAAATGCAGATACCGTTTCTATTTTTGTCTCTTTCAACATCTCTTCAAAAAAAAACAGAAGACAGAATAAGATTGAAGCTCCATTTAATGACTTGTCCAAGGCCATTCATTCAGGTAAAACTAAGTTATACTGATTATTGAAGACCTACTATACAGCAGGCACACTAAATAACTATGTGGCAGCACCAAATGAAGCCTCAGCGACTTCTGGACCCTTCTTCCATAGCTCTCTCAAGTATAATTATTCTTCCCAACCTACTCCCTATCACTGATTGTACGTGTGCGCGCACGTGCATGCATGTATGTTCACACACACAACACTTAATATAGCCCAAATTGGCCAGTTTCACCAACTTATTTATTTCTAATTGATGATACTATCCTAAAACCTCATATTATCCTCTGGTATGAAAATCCATCTTATCCCCCTATCTCTAGACTCTGAAAAGGGCCAGAGTTTAAGAATCAGATTCTATCCAGCTTTTCTACTTCACACAATGCAATCTCAATTCCTGTAAAAATGTGCACTTCTATAGAAATTGATTTTCGAACACCTCTCCACCCCTTTTTGTAAAGCCAAGGAATCCTCATTTAAAATGAAAGCTTCTGAGGAAACCCAGTATATAGGAAAAACTGAAGTGAAGCATCTCTGGATGAGGAACAGAAAGGGGACGGGGATGGGGAAGGTGGCATATACCCCACCCATTCAGTCATCCTGTCATCCTTTCTCCTCTATCCCTGTATTAGTGCTTGGCTTTAGAGAATTCCCTCAGAACAAGGCTAAAGATGATTTACTGTTTGGCAGTATCAATTAGAGTTAAGTCGATGGAACATATCTCTAGTCTAGAACTATTTTTAGTATATGCTCAATGCATTTTGGCCTTCAAGGAAAGTGCAGTTTCTTGAAGCAGTGAGGATGATTCACTGGAAAGAGAAGTAATTTATTTCTAGAGTAAGATGTATAAAACTGAAGAGAAATAAAGCAAATTGTATCATATTACGCATTATCTTAACTCTCAAATGGAAACGGAAAACTATGTTAAAGGGAAATATTTTCAACTAAATTTTCCAAATACTCTGATTAACCTTTACCAATGGCCATATGCCAAAATGGGTAATCATCATCTTTCTATCTAAATTTGTTTCTTTGTATTAACTGGAAATGTCAATATCCATTTCCTGGTTTCAAATGCAAAGTAACATTGTCATAAAGTTGACAATGGCAACCAAAATAACTCAATCAGAATCCGTGACCTTGAAGATACATAAACGACTTCTAATATAAATCTGGGGCAAGGCCAAACATCAGAATTTATTCTACATTTTTTACATACAAGAGAATACGTACCTGGATATTAAGGTTTTTTGTTTTTTAAGAAAGGTACTACCTAATTTATAAAGCAAAAAAATAGAGTGATAAAAACTGCACACATAATGCTTTATAAAACTTACCTGTGTTGACTGTATTACTGTAAGGTCATTAATATAGCAAAATCCTGCCCCCATTGCAGAACGAAGGCCTGCAGTCCCGAAAGTCATTCGGCAACAAAGACGATCTCGCAGCTCCTTGTTCATCCCATTCCGTATCAGATTTTCAATTTGCTCTTTTGTCTTGGGATTCTATAAGAAAGAAGTATTAAAACTTAATCAGGATCATAAGCAGAGTCCAAATAGGAAGTCCTCTTGAGGAGCCAATAAGTACTATGCATCACACAAGGTTCTACATTCACTATAAATTCCATGGTGCTACTTAGTAATATCAGTATGTCTATAAAACAATACTTGCCACTTACTGAACCCCCAGAAGGGCCAGGCCCTATTGAGGATGGTTTACATTATCTCTAGTTGTCGTAGTATTTTTTGTAACACAGTCAAGAATTTTTTTTAACAAATTGATAAGAGCTTCGGATCCAAAATAAACCTCTTAGTCAAAACCAACATCAGTTAAATTAGAGTCTATATTAAGTTTTAAAAGAAATATAGAAGCTACCGGATGAATGCCATCAAAACATGCCTACCAACTACCTACCTAAACCTCTGTAATTCAAAATGACCAGATAAGCCTTATTGCTCTTTAAAGTCACATTCAATTTATCTATAGTAAAAGTTGACCCTAAAAATGTCTAACGTGTTAATTGTGGACTTAGTTAAGAATGAGAATGAAAATTCAGTCCAAACACGGCACATGAGGCAAGACATACAAACAACAATATTTTAGGATTCTGGATTTCATTAGCACATTCTTCATTTTCATAAATTTCAAGGATGTCTATCACTGAAAATAGTGCTTCACAAAAAAGTAGCAAGTTTCAAACAGAAATGCAATCATAATAAGCATACAACTTAAATGTAATTTTCCAGCATTTTTTTTAGGAGAAAGAGTAAAATATTAAGATAATAAGGTGAACCATACTTCTTTCAGGTTAGTATGGATTTAGTCCATAATATCTGCTTAGATCTTCGACATCTATAGCCTACACGTACAATAATAAATATTCAGAATAATAAGCCAAGGCACCTGAAAGGTGCTAAATATTAGAGTAAGTTTGTACTTGTAAAGAAATAAGAACATACTAACATATAATTTAAACAAAAAGGTTTTCTGGTTATAGTAGAAATTACATTAACCAGAATGCATGCTACAAATTAATGGGAAGCCATGGAAATTCTGATTAATTGAAACTGCAACCTGTTTAAAATGGATGGATGTTATAATCTAGACTCAAAGAGTCTCCATTTTACAAATGGCATACACTAACAAATACACAGTCTACATAAAAATATGAATAGCTATTAAGAGAAAAATCTAAATAAGACCATCTAGGCTACCATCATATTATTTCAATGTCTAAGATACTACCAGATTTGATACAGAGGTCAAAGAGACTTGGAGAGGGTTAACATTTACAAATGGGCATAAGAATGGCGAAAACTAAAAAGACTGAGGCACTTCAGTACCTAGAGGGTACACAGCATTGTCATATACTGTTAGTGGCATTGAAATTGGGATGGTCTTTTTAGAATGATTTTGCAGCAACTATCAAAATTTAAACTGCACACGCCTTTTGGCCCGTACATCTCTCTGTCCACAGCAATACTTTCACATGAACAAAGAGATTTATTCATACAAGAACAGTCATTGCAGCATCTTACTGGTAGTATTATTACCATTGTATTGATGAAGAAATTAAGATTTAGAGAGGGAGTCTAGTAACACTGAGCTAATGCTGGAGTCTAGACAGGATTTGAATCCAGGTTGGTCTGGCTCTAAAGTCTACACCTTCTCACTACAAACAAAAGCATTATGTAAGGCAGGTTAATAAGGTTTCTAATAAAAACTAACTTCACCTACACAGCAAAAACAATTCCTTTTGTATATAAATATAAAGATGATTCACCAGACACGAATGCTATTGGTTTACTGAGTATACTTCCTAATGTTTAACTGCACAGCTATTAGAGTAGTGCCTAAAAATTCCATTTGCTGTTATAAACATTACATCCAGTACTAACCTAATTCCTGGCTCTGAAAGAGCCTGTATATTAGAGAAAACTAAAAATGGATAAAGAATCACGATGCATCAGACATAAGTAGATTTCTACGGTAAAAAGAGCTAAGCGATTATGGTGACAAGCATTTGAAATCTACTTTAAACTCAGATTTCTCCACTATTTCATAGCTAGACATTAAACCAGATGTTGATGTTACAAACTTTAAAAATATAACCAAAAAGCTACCTCTGTAGCTGTGATTATCACATAGTTTCCACTCAGATGATGAAATTACGTTTGTGTTTTGTTGTTAAAAATCTTCAAATACGGGGCTGGCCGCGTGGCCAAGTGGTTAAGTTCGCATGCTCTGCTTTGGCAGCCCAGGGTTTCGCTGGTTTGGATCCTGGGTGCAGACATGGCACTGCTCATCAAGCCACACTGAGGCAGTGTCCCACATAGCACAATAGAAGGAACTACAACTAGAATACACAACTATGTACTGGGGGGCTTTGGGGAGAAGAAGAAGAAGAAGAAAAAAAAAGAAGACTGGCAACAGATGTTAGCTCAGGTGCCAATCTTAAAAAAAAAAATCTTCATATAACTATGATTTTTATAAACTATAATATATGAAGGTTCTAAAGAGCTACAAATTATTATTATTATTATTATTTTGAGGACGATTAGCTCTGAGCTAACATCTGCCACCAATCCTTCTCTTCTTGCTGAGAAAGATTGGCCCTGAGCTAACATCCATGTCCATCTTCCTCTACTCTATATGTGGGACGCCTGCCACAGCATGGCTTGACAAGCAGTGTGTAGGTCTGTGACTGGGATTCGAATGGGTGAACCTGGGCCGCCAAAGTGGAGCATGTGAACTTAACCACTACACTACTGGGCCAGCCCTACAAACTATTTTTTAAATACTTCTTCCACATAGAACTCAGATATATTAAATGAAAATGAAAGTAGAAGAGTATATAAAGTGTTTTAATTTGCATAAAAGAGGTATGTGTATACTTATCATTCCAGAAATACTCCAAGCAAATAGAAGAGACTAAAAATAGGGATTACCTCTGATGGGGAAATCAGGGGCCAGGTCTGAGGTAGAAAAGTGACTTCTTTTTATTGTACAGCCTTGGTACTGTTTGGATATTTTATGTATGTATTACTTGTTTTATGGTGAACACTGGTTAGGTATCCATGATGGCCGAGAAAAACCACTAGCTGTGCGTCTACATGAATAGTTTTTATCTCACAAAGTGCTCTCTTTCTCCCCACCCACAGAAAGCTATTAATAAGATCTGACTCTATAAAACATACATTTGAGCTTTCTCAAATACAAAATATTGTTTGCTTTCTAAATGTGCTCTCTTATTTACGCTTCATTCATAACTTGAGGGTAGAAGAAGCCTAATCAGAAAAAAAAAAAAATTGTTCAACTGATGCCAATTGTAAAAAAGCAACTCTAAAATCACAATGTAAGTCAGTACGAAAATTATCTGATTTACATACTTTTTGGAAATATACTTACTGTTCTACTATATAAAATGAAAATTAACTACTGAGAAAGTAAATGCATTCAATCTGAACTAAATTTGCTCTGACTAGCATATTTTAGAATCCTAATCATTTTAGTACTCCAAAAAAGTAATCCTGCAGAAAGTTCAAAGAGATTTTAGTGACTACTAGCATTTTCTATCCTTCATCAGGGATAAAGCTGATTGTTTAGTATGAAATCAGTAAGCTAAAGAATACAGAATTAAAGCCATGCATTATTTTCAAATTTTACCTGTATACTAAAAATTTTCCTTTAGGTTCTAATCCTATGGATTGCTGCAACTTTATACAGCTGAAATGAAGAAAAGAAAGTGTCTTCTTACATAATACTGCGTGGAGTTTTATTTTTTCCATACTGTAGGTCCATAGGCCCAAATTCAAAGAAAACATGAAAGAATTGATTTACAAAAAGAAAAAAAAAACCCAACACTTTAAATATACAGAAGAGCCCCTTCTAATAAACTTAACTTAAAAACTTTCATAGATGTGAAGAAAGCTACACGCCAGATCCAAAGCAGCCAACTGTGCCTGACATCAAATGAAAGTATTAGCATTCACTTATGAAGGATCATTTTGGATTCGTCCAAGTTTTTCTGAACCTATTCTGTTCATAATTCGGGGGCTTCTGTATTATTTATGTGTAATAAATATAAATGTGTATAAAAGTAGTAGAAAAAGTAATTAATCATTACATAAAACAAATCAAGTTTGTCAATGAGGAATTCATTTGTAAATTTTGTCCTACTACTTTCATGAATCTAATATTTGTATAATTCTTATACAACTTGAATCTATTCTATTAACATTCTAGTACTAAACCTAACTTAAAACAATCTAAACTATGAATTGCATTGTTTAAAAGATTTGAACAGATCTAAAAGAACATAATATATATTAACAACCCCAAATCCTAATATTGTTATACATCTAAAAAGGAGGCAAACATACAAAATTGACTTTTCAGTAACTCAAATATATCCAAAATTGCAAAACTGTAAATGACATTTTAAAATATTACTGATGGTAACTGGTGTCTATATAACAAATTCCAGTTTTATATAACTACAGAGAAAAAAAAATTAAGTTTATTTCTAAACAGAAGTTAAAATAGGAAACTGCAGTCTGAAAATCTGAAGGTTGAATGCAACTGACATTTACTTCTGAGGGTCAGCCAGCTTGAGCAGCCAAGTCTTGAGTCCTGAAGCAGAACATGTTTTCCAAACCAGATACTTTCTCATTGAGTCCAAAATACACTGTTGCTAAACCAATATTTTTTTCCCATTTAAAGGAGCTTTGTGTAATTCTAAATTTAATATCTCCTTCTTTAAAAAATTAGCATAAATAATAGAATAAAAGAAACTAGCATAAATTAAATTGGCTTAGATAAAAAACTTGAATGACTATACTTGTCATATAAAATGAGATTTGCTTAATAATTGGCTTAATAATATTTGAATAATCACCACTTAATGAATATAAAAATCATACCCAGGAAAACAGAAAATAAGCTTTCAAATATAATATACTGTTGTCATTTAAGTATAATACTGCATATGCCAAGATTAGTGTGAAAGCTAAAAATGTTAATTATTTTATTTCAAAATTTAAGATTATGTAGACATAGTCTTTTAACTTATGGACTTTTTTCTAACAGAGCACATACACTGAGTTGAATTTTACTGTTCAGTAATATACTACATGCTTGTCTCAATATTAAGTTTTAAATAAAAAATATTTCCCATATAAGGTAGTCAAACTAAAACATTTCAAATGTTTGTTTTTCTATAGATATGCTGACACATTGTACTTTTTTTGACAAATGAAGGACCCAATTGTTGGTCAACTAGCTCCACAGTGACTGCAGCATAATGGAAAGACCACTAACCTATGAATTTAGAAGGCTTGGCCCTGATCTTGAGTCTGCAATTGCTTAGCCAGATAATCCCAAACAAGTTACTTGACCTCCTCCTGGACTTTAGATTCTAATTAGAGTGTGAAGACTTTTGAGGTTATCTTTTCAAGCTTTACAGGTTTTATCAGTAACAGATCATGTGAGCAACTAAATATACTAAATGAAAGGACTCCAGTTAGTAGAAACTATTGCTACCTTTATGACTTCGAACAGGTAATTTCACTCTAGTATTCTCACCTGCAAAAAAATAGGAATAATGTTCTACTCTTCCTCCTGGGCACACAGCTAGAATCTATTTTCCAGCATCCCTTAGAGCTAGATGAGATCACATGACAGACTTCTGGTCAATGGATCTGAGTAGAAAAGATGTGTGCCATTTCCAGGCCTGGTCCATTAACCCCTTTTCTGCCCCCATAATCCTCTCTTTGCCCATCCAGCCAGGGACTTAGACGAGTATGTAGCAACAAGATAGAATAAGAGATTGCATGGAGCAAAATTCCCCCTCTGCCTCCCCCCTCACAGATCAGCATTGGACTGTAATGTAAGCAACAGACTTTCATTTGTGGGCCACTGAAATTTTGCAGTATTTGTTACCACAGTTAATCTGCACTGTTTAATACAGTTAGTATTCAGAGAGGATACTCACATACACCTCAAAACTTCTCATAATGTGGTAGGTTGCATGAAATTGCTTCACTCTCCACGGTTGTATTTTCAGGGCTTATGAAGTATCCTGGTTGGGCTTACTCTTTCCACAATGTTGTCAGTTTCTTTACAGACTAACACTTAGAGGACTAGAGCTCTTTACCCAGTCTTTTCTATTAAATAAACTCTGAGCCTTTGGACAGGTCATTTCTCTCTGAGGCTTATCAGTACAATCTGAATTTAATCTGAAAAGATCCCATTCTAGTTTCTAGTTTCTTTAAATGCATTAAAAAAAGAAAAGAAAAGATCCCTTCAAACTCTAACATTTTGATTGTTAGACCCAAGACTCACTTTGGAATCTAGTCAAGAGCTCAACACCCTCATCACTTTCTATTTAATTTTTTCTCCAATGAACCTCATACTTGGAATTGTTTTTACCCAATAAAATACATCAATTTGCTTTCAAAAACTTTTCAAAAATCAAGGATAATTGCCAATTGCTAAAAACTGACTGTATCTTGACTGCTACCACATACACACTCCTAATTCCAATCAAAAGCAAAAAAACCACTATTTTTATTGGATTATAAACAGACACATATTTCTAAGTTTCACAAGGTATTTTAAAAAGCTGACAGTAACTCAGTAATCTGAGGACCCCAGATGTGGAACAGCACACAATTGCTAGTTGTCTCCTAATATTTCTCTCTCCTTTAGTCATAGAGTTTTAGTCGGGTACATTCATGGCAGCCCAGCTAGGGGCTATATCTCAGTCTACCTTACAGCTAGGTGAGACCATGTAACTAAGTTCTCGCCAATGGCATGAAAACAGAAATGATATGTTCCACTTTCAGATCTTGCCCTGAAAAGGATTAAGCGTACACTCTCCTGAGTCATCTCTCCTCTCCTGGCTGAGTGATGTGATAGTGGAGCAGCCATCTTGGATCAATAGTGCAAGTCACATATTGAGGATAGCATGGCCACCCCACCAGCCCTGGACTGCTACTGACTTCTGAATGTTATGAGAGAAATTATCTTCTCTCTGCTTTAAGCCACTATATTTTATAGTCTTTGCCTCAGTAGCTCAGAGTGTACCCTAACTAATACAGTAGATAAAGTCTGTGCCCCACTGTGAAATAAGGCCGGGCCCTTCTGACTCCCAATCTAATGCTTTTTCTACACACTGAATTCCATCCCCTATCATTCCTCCTTCTCCTGCCTATCCAAGCATTCTTCTTGCCATTCATAGATTACACCAACATTCATCAAAGTCCGTATTTTGCAAACATTTTGAGAGAAATAACTATATATTCTTGGTATTCTATATTTTTCCTATATTCCCCAAGTGCAATGTCACTCAAAAACAAGTATTCGAAAAAAGTTAACAGACAACAGTGGGAATTCCCTTAAAAACAGTAATCAATTACTCCCATAATGGGAGTACCTTCAGTTGATAGCAGAGCCTATTTTTTAAACACTTTGCCTCCTTCACAGTACCTAACCCATACCTTGTACACAGAAGATGCTTAGCATATATTCAATGATTACGCATCAGTAACAGTGACAAAATAGCCATATTCTTTCAGGAAAAGCAAACATTAGAGAAAGAAAATATTAGCATACATTTAAGTTATGCAATCAAACATAAGAACTCCCAATTGAAATGAATTTCCTATTTAAGTGGAGATAGATATATATATATATATTTTTTCTTTTTTAAGATTGGCACCTGAGCTAACAACTGTTGCCAATCTTTTTTTTTTTTTCCTGCTTTATCTCCCCAAACCCCCCTGTACACAGTTGTATACCTTAGTTGCAGGTCCTTCTAGTTGTGGGATGTGGGATGCCGCCTCAACGTGGCCTGACAAGCGGTGCCATGTCCGTGCCCAGGATCTGAACCCTGGGCCACCGCAGCGGAGCGTGGGAACTTAATCACTCAGCCACGGAGCCGGCCCCTAAGTGGATATATTTTCTAAGATAAAGGCCTATGGACAAATAATTTCATGCGTTTCTTTCAGGCTAAATTAAGTCACAAATATACACTTGATGCAAACCTCAAAAATATTACTTTAAATATTACTATATCTTCAATACTGAGAACAGAGCCTGGGACTCAGTAGGCTCTCAACAAATGTTTGTTGAATTAATTAAAAATATCTATTTATTAAGCACATACTATGTGCTAGGCACAAAAGACACTGTCTCTGCTCTCACAATTTTAATTTTTTGAGAAATCTCCACACTCTTTTCCATAGCGGCTGCACTAGTTTGCATTCTCACCAGCAGTGTATGAGGGTTCCTTTTTCTCCACAACCTCTCCAGCATTTGTCACTTTTTGTTTTGGTTATTTTTGCCATTCTAACGGGTAAGGTAACATCTTAGTGTAGTTTTGATTTGCATTTCCCTGATGATTAGTGAGGATGAGCATCTTTTCATGTGTCTATTGGCCATCCGTATATCTTCTTTGGAAAAATGTCTGTTCATGTCCCCTGCCCATTTTTTGATAGGGTTGTTTGATTTTTTTGTTGTTGAGTTGTGTGAGTTCTTTCTATAGTATAGAGCTTAACCCTTTGTCAGATATAAGACTTGTAAATATTTTTTCCCAACTGGTGGGTTGCCTTTGCCCAATTTTTAATCTTCTATCTTCTTGGACTTGGCAAGCACAGTTATTTTAAAGCCTGCGTTTGATAACTGCAGTATAAGGAGCCCCTGCAGGTCAGTTTCATCATCTGTTGCTTCTTCAGGGTCTTGTTCATGTTGACTTGTTTCCTTGTGTGTCTGGTTATCTTTGACTCTGTACTGAATATTATATTTGAAACACTGTTAGTAGACATAAAAATTTGAAACCTGGGATGAGGGTACCTCCCTCCAGGGAAGACTGTTTTTGCTCTTCCTAGGCACCTGAAGACACCAGTAATCCAGGTTCACTTTAACCCTTTTCAGGCTCCAAATGACTCAGAGCTGTGTGAGGCATATTTACTTAAGAGTTCATCAGTAGTCACAGGGCAGCCCTTTGGTGTCCCAAGCCAAAGTGGAAGTGTTTTCAGGGTCCCCACCTGTGGCAGGCCCTAAATTCCAATTTTTGTTCCTCTATCCCAGCACAGCTAATAAAAAGACTGCTAAATCACTTGGCTGCCTATCCTGGACCAACAAATGCACTCAGGGCAAAAGTGGCCCTAAATGCTAACCTCAGCTATCTGAATTCCTGTCTTCAGGATTGTGGCCTGGAATTTCTATCTCCTTTCAGCTCCTGAACTAGAAATTCTTGACTAACTTGTTGAGCCTTCAACGCCTTCAAACAGGTTTTTAAATCTATATTTTGTCTATCTTTTCTAGCTGTTAGAGGAAAATTGTCCACATTACCTTATCTGTCATTAGGAGAACTCGAAGTCGGTCTACTATCCAATACTGCACTACATAGTACAGTTGTATATACACTTAACTTACACATATCCAACTGTATGTACTTAGCTCTACCTTCCACAGCAGTACTAAAAATTGTATTTTGTGAATGTGCTCCATTATAAATGGTGAATTACTATGCACATTATATACTATATATCACTGTATTAGGTTAGATACTTCAAATCATGCATCCTGTAGTTCATGGGCAATTTAAGGGTTTCCAAGGGTAATTTTTTACTTTATGAGCTTTTCATTATTTATCGTCTTTAGAATCTAACTCCCAAGTAAGACAAGACTTCCCTATACCAGGGACAGATACTGAAGTTACCTATTAGAGATAGTACAGACATATTTTTATTCTGAGTGGGAGCTTAAACAAGATGATATCTAGGTCCCTGTCAACTGAGATTCCATAATTCTATACTTAATTTAATTTGTACTAGACAAAGATTCATGGCCTGATGTTTAATATGTATTTTAGAAGGGTAAAAATACTACCAATCAGGAGAACCTTGCCCATCAGCCTGAAAACTACCAACAAAGGAAACAATAGTATGTTTTTTTCTTTTTTGATAAGGCCCAATTTTCATATTCTTCTGAAATCATGCTACAATTATGGTTTGACTGCATTTCTCAGAAATTAAATATCTCCATCTCATGTATTTGTCATCTTTACATATTCTACAGAAATAATCCAAAAAGGAAAAACAACTATATGCAAAATGATGCTCTCAGCATTATTTAAAACAGTTTTAAAAAATCAGAAACATTTTATTGTATCTACATGAGACGACAGATGTTAACCAAATCTATTGCCGTAATCATTTCACAATACATGTAAATCAAACCATCACCTTAAACTTATATGTTAACATCAATTATTTCTCAATAAAACTGAAAAAAATCAAAAACACAATCAAAACTGGAAATGGTTAAGTATGATATATCTACCAAGTACCATGTTGTCAAGAAAATTGTAATTATGTTCTGCAGGATAAAAATTACATAAACAAATCCAAAAGACAAACTGAGAATAAATATTTGTAATAAATTAACCAAAGACTTATCTCTTTAACATTAAATAAAAAAGAGAAAAGACCAATGACTCAACAGAAAAATGGGCAAAAGATATGAAGACAGTTCATAAAAAAGAAAACGCAGATGTCCTTTAAATATATGAAAATATATTCAGCCTCATTTATAAGAAAAATGGAAATTAAAACTAAAATAAAATATAGTTTTCATCTTTCACACTGGCAAAGAAAGATATTTGATACTACACTGTGAAGTTAAGAATTTGGGAAAGCAGGCACTTTCATACATTGCTGATAGAAGAATAAATTGATACATCCTCTCTGGAGGGCAATTTGGGAATAGCTATCAAAAAATTTAAAGGTACATACCTGATTCAAAAATTGAAAAAGAAGAAACAAAACACATAATTTGCAGATGAAATTATTGAGTACATAAAAAAATCCAAAAGAGTAAATACTTTTTAGAATTAATTAGAATATAGTAGGATTGCTGGATATAAGGTTAATATACAAAAGCCAAGTGTGTTTCTCTATATCAGCAAAAAGAAAAAGAAATAATTTTAAATGGCATAAAGAATATCATGTACTATCTCCTGTACGGCCAAGTAAACGCCAACCATACCTGACATTCCCACAGATAACAACTATAAACTCTAGACAAAACACACAGAAAAAGAAATACAACCAAAATCCACAAAGACCTGAAGGTACTAGAGAATGAATAAATGCAGGCTTGATTCTAAAAGGGGGTTAACACTTGGGAGAAGGGGCCAGCATGGGGTGAGTTTCCCATTTTTATGGCTTTTAATTTAAGGGCAGGTAGTAGGAAAAGCCATGCACTAAAACACCAACAAAAATCCCATGGTCCTTGGCCTGCTGAAGAACCAGAGCACAGACCTCAGGGCAATCATAGCCACCGGAGACTTTGTCCAGAAAGGAGAGAGTTAGAGAGGGAGAACCCCACATTCTGTGTGTAAACTCGGCCCAAATCTCTGGCTAACTCCTGTTCTATGTATGTGTGGGACACATTCCAGCTACGGATAAAAGAACATATTGAGATTTGAGCAGCCTCCCAAGAAACAGAGTTTGCAGTCTGAATTCAAGCAAGTTAATTACCTGCTAGAACAAACAAAAAAGTCAAATTCTCCTGAGGAATAACAGATTCCAGGGTCTCCACAATATAACATTCACAGTGTCCATAATGCAATCCATAATTACCAAATGAAGAACCAGAAAAATGTGACCCATTTTCAAGAGTGAAGATAATACAGTGGTGACCAACTCCAAGATATTCAGATGTTAGAATTAGCAGACAAGGATTTTAATGCAACTATTATCAGTGACTTAAAGGAAAATATGCTTTCAATGGAGGAAAAGATGAGACATCTCAGAAAAGAAACAGAAACCATAAAAAAGATCCAAGTGGAAATTTGAGAACTGAAAAATACAATACCTGAGATTAAAAAGTCACTGAACGGTCTTAATAGCAGAATGGAGATGAAAGAGGAAAGGGTTCATGAACCAGAAGACAGATAATGGAAATGATCCAATCTGAACTACAGAGAGAAAAAGATTAAAAAACAAATTTAATAGAGCCTTAGAGACCTGTAAGACAGTACCAAGAGATCTAACATATGTGTAAAGAAAACTAATAATTCATTGAGAGTGGACATGTATTACAATAAACGCTAAAGGAAATTCTTCAGGTTGAAGGGAAGTAATAGCATTTGGAAATTTGAAATTTTGGTAAAGAAAGAAGAGAAGTGAATATGGTAGATATCTGGATAAACATAAAAAGACTTTTTTCTTTAAAATGCATACGAGTGATTAAAGCAAAAATTATAACATTGTATTATAGAAGTGATACAAATGATAAAGGATGGAGGTGGTAGTGATGATAAAAATGGGCCAACACTGTTGCAAGAATTCACAAGATGTGGTACAATATTAACTCTAAACAGATTATGAAGTTAATTTTCCAAAACTGAAACGAAATCCAAAAAGTCCTATATCTATTAATGAAATTTTATTTGTTCTCAAAAAGCTTTTCATGAAGAAAACTTCAGGTCCACATTGTTTGGGTGGCAAATTCAATCAAATATTTAAAGAAGAAATAATATCAATCATACAAAAACTCTTTCAGAAAATAAAGCAGGGAACACTTCAACTCATTATAAGGCCAGCATAATCCTACTACAAAAATCTAACAGATTTATTAAAAATCCTTAACAAAATATATAAAAAGAATAACACATCACGACCAAGTCGTATTTATCTGAGGAATATAAGTTGGATCAACCTTCAAAAATCAACATAACCCATCATATCACAATGTAAAATTTTTTAAAATGCTAAGGTACATCCAGACAATGGAATATTATTTAACACCTTTTAAAAGGAAATGAGCTATCAAGCCATGAAAAGATACGGAAGAACCTTAAGTGCACGTTACTAAATGAAAGAAACCAATCTGAAAAGGCTACATACTGTGTGATTCCAACTATATGACATTCTGGACAAGACGAAATTGTGGAGACTGAAAAGATCAGCGGTTGCCAGGGTGGAAGAGGAGAGAAGGATGAATAGGAGGAGCACAGAGGATTTTTAGGTCAGTGAAACTATTTTTCATGAGAATATAATGGTGGATACATGTCATTATACGCTTGTCCAAACCCAGAGGATGTACAACACTAAGAGTAAACCATAATGGAAACTATGGACTTTGGGTGATTAATGTGTATCAGTGAAGGTTCAGTACCAGTACCACTCTGGTGGGGAATGTTGATAATGGGGAAGGCTATGCATGAATGGGGGTAGGGAGGACACAGGAAATCTCTGTATCTTCCCCTCTATTGTGCTGTGAACCTAGAAATGCTCTAAAGAAATAAAGTCTTAATTAAAACTAAAACAAAAACATGATCATCTCAGCAGATGCAGAAAAAGCACTTGACAAAAATTCAACACCCAATAATTTCAAAATTTCTCACTAAATTTTGAACAGTCATTCCTCTCCTATGTGTCTACCCAAGAGAAATGAAACATGTTTACACAATGATCTGTGCATGAATTTTAATGGCAGATTTATTCATAATAGTTGAAACTTGGTGTCCATCAACTGGTGAATGAATAAACCAATTGTTCTATATCCATACAATGGAATACTAGTCAGCAATAAAAAGAAATAAACTACCAATACAGAAAACAAAATGGATAAATCTCACAAGCATTATGTTAAGTAAAGGAAGCTAGACCCCAAAGTTCTACATACTGTATGATTTCTGTAAGGCAAACTGTCAGAATAATGAAGAACTATTACAAGTCAACGATAAAAGAACCCAATTAAAAAATGAGCAAAAGATTTAAATAGACATTTCATTAAAGAAAATAAATAGCTAATAAGCTGTAACAAGTATAGATTCATGCTACAACATGGATTAACCTTGAAATCACACTAAGTGAAAGAAGAAGGACACAAAAGGCCACATATTATATGGCTCCATTTATCCGAAAAGTCTAGAATAGGCAGGCAAATCCATAGAGACAGAAAGCAGATTAGTGGTGGTCAGGAGCTGTGGGTAGGGAGGAATGGGGAGTGACTACTAATGGGTATGGGGATTCTTTTCGGGGTGATTAAAGTGTTTTGGATAGTGGTGATGATTGCACAACATTTCAATATACTAAAATCCAGTGAACTATACACTTTAAAATGGTGAATTTTATAATTTTACGTTATGTGAATTATATCTCAATTAAAAACAACAACTACTACAGGACATAAATTAAATCAGTGGCTGCCAAGGGCTGGAATGATGCAATTCACTACAAAAGGGCATGAGGGAATTTTCTGCAGTGATAGAAATGCTCTATTATATCTCGAGTGTGGTGTTGGTTATGTAACTGTTTACTTACACTTGTCAAAACTCATTAAACTGAACACTTAAAAGAATGAAACTTACTGTCAATTATGTAAATGTAAATTATACCTCAACAAGTCTGACTTTAAAAAAAAGTACATAAACAGAAAAGCTCTGTCTAAAACTGACATTGGAGGAAACATAGATAAATCCATTTGCACAGTGTTTTACCGTATAAAGTATGAATTAATGATAAACTATATTGGAGAGTTTTTTCATTTCCCTTTATAAAACATTTGGAAAATATAATTTAATGTTAAAAATACAATACTTGAAAGATGCTTGACTTCTCAGTTGCTTTATAAAGCAGTTTTAAAAAGACATGCAAATTACAAAAATAAATTCATGTTGGTATGAGTTGAATTGCAGTATAATACCAACTCTCTTATTTTTAAGTTTTTCTCTATAATTATGTAAAATTTCCTTGATATCTGGGAGACAGGATGTTTAAGTCATTTTTTCTGCATAAGCATGAATCTAATTTTAAAGAAACCATAAGTGGAACTTACTACCTTTGTAAAGTATGACATTTTTACTTAGAGAACACATTAGACTGTATTTGATATGTTATTTTGTTGCTGACTTTCATATTGCTAAGGAACTACAGCTTCTAAAAAATCTTATAGTGTACTATTTCGGGGTAAGTTAATAACATCCACATTTTCAAAAGTTATATACTAAAAATATATATACAAAATAAACGTAATATTTTGAATTTGATTTGAGTGTTTTCAGGCATTAAAATAGTTTTGACTAAGTGATTTTTTTTTTAAAGGAGCTGTTTAAATTTCAGGGTTATCTTTATTCGATTAAGCGAAAAACAAAACTATTTTTTAACCAAACAGGAAATTTAGACAAAACCCTAGCATTCCTAGATATGCCTTGGTTCCTTGGGGGAAAAGAAGAAGGACGGAGAATGGGATCAGGAACTGGATGTGGGAATTTAAACTGAATTTGTAATTTCTTTAAAAAGGAGATCTGATTCAAATTTAGCAAAATGTTATGATTTAACAAAATGGGAACTGTTTACCATTCTCTGTGTTTTTAAAGAGGGGAGAGAAATCAATTTGTTAATAAGTCTCATTTTGTTGACCAGGGCTGACCAATAAATCTCATTACCTCTTAATTTTCTTAGAAGGCTCTATGAGTATCCTAATGTAAAGCTTTGATATCCACATTACCAGAAGAGTCTCCAGGCTGCCCTCCACAACTCCAATCCTTCTCATCCTAACTACACACTGCAGCCAGACCAATCATCCAAGAACCAACAACAGAGTCCAATTCTGTCTACATCAGATATAAAGGTGAGGAAGGGTGGGATCAGATCCCAAAGGGCAGAGGAGTTCAAAACCTTTTGGGATTCAAATACTCTCTCTATTTCAGTGAGCCTGAGTTTGTGTATAGGTTAAAAAATGGGAATAACTGCGTCAAACAATCCTTGGGAGGATTAAAAGAGACTTTTTACATGAAAGCATCTAGTACCAGGCCTGGCGTATGATCACTCAATAAACACCAGCTTTCTTTCATCTATTCTTAACTGCCAGAGCAGTCCAACACACAGGCTATTCTTCAAAAAATAAAACTCTTCATTAATTTCTTCAATGATCCATTGCTTGTTCAATAGCATATTGTTTAGTCTCCACATCTTTGACCCTTTCTCAGGTTTTTACTTGTAATTAATTTCTAGCTTTACAGCATTATGATCGGACAAGATGCTTGTCATTATTTCAATTTTTTAAACTTTACAGAGGCTTGCCTTGTTTCCCAACATATGGTCTACCCTTGAGAATGTTCTGTGCGCACTTCAGAAGAATGTGTATTCTGCTGTTTTGGGATGGAGTGTTCTATATATGTCTATTAAGTCCAACTGTTTTAGCTTTTCATTTATTTCCACTGTTTCTTTGTTGATTTTCTGTCTGGATGATCTGTCCAATGATGTGGAGACAAATGAAAACGATAACATGCCATACCAACTCATATGGGATACAGCAAAAGCTGTATTAGGAGGGAAATTCATCTCAATACAGGCACACCTTAACAAACAAGAAAACTCCCAAATAAGCAATCTCAAATTACACCTAACTGAATTAGAGAAAGAAGAACAAACAAAGCCCAAAGTCAGCAGAAAGAGAGAAATAATAAAAATCAGAGCAGAAATAAATGCTACTGAAACAAAAAAGGCAGTAGAAAGGATCAAAAAGAAGGTGCTGGATCTTTGAGAAGATAAATAAAATTGACAACCCCTTTGCCAGACATACAAAGAAAAAAAAGAGAGAAAGCTCAAATAAACAAAATCAGAAATGAAAGAGGAGAAATAACAACAGACTCCACAGAAATACAACAGATTATAGGAGAATACTATGAAAAACTATATGCCAACAAAATGGATAACCTAGAGGAAATGGATAAATTCTTAGACTCTTACAATCTCCCAAAGCTAAGTCAAGAAGAAGCAGACAGTGTGAACAGACCAATCACAAGGAAAGAGATTGAAACAGCAATCAAAAACATCCCAAAGAATAAAAGCCCAGGATCAGATGGCTTTCCTGGGGAATTCTACCAAACTTTCAGAGAGGATTTAATACCTATACTTTTCGAGCTATTCCAAAAAACTAGGGAGGATGGAACACTTCCTAATACATTCTACAAGGCCAACATCACTCTGATACCAAAGCCTGACAAGGACAGCACGAAAAAGAACTACAGGCCAATATCGCTGATGAACATAGATGCAAAAATTCTCAACAAAATTTTGGCAACCCGAATTCAGCAATACATCAAAAGGATCATACATCATGATCAGGTGGGATTCATACCAGGGACACAGGGATGGTTCAACATCCGCAAATCAATCAACGTGATACACCACATCAACAAACTGAGGAATAAAAAGCACATGATCATCTCAATAGATGCAGAGAAAGCATCTGACAAGATCCAACAGCCATTTATGATAAAAACTCTGAACAAAATGGGGATAGAAGGAAATTACCTCAACACAATAAAGGCCATATATGACAAACCCACAGCCAACATTATTACTCAATGGGCAAAAACTGAGCGCCATACCCCTAAGAACAGGAATGAGACAAGGATGCCCCCTATCACCACTCTTATTTAACACAGTACTGGAGGTTTTGGCCAGAGCAATTAGGCAAGAGAGAGGAATAAAAGGAATCCAAATAGGGAGGGAAGAAGTGAAACTCTCACTGTTTGCAGACGACATGATCTTATATATAGAAAACCGCAAAGAATCCATTGGAAAACTTTTAGAAATAATCAACAACTACAGCAAAGTTGCTGGGTATAAAATCAACTTACATAAATCAGTAGCACTTCTATACTCTAATAACGAACTAACAGAAAAAGAAATCAAGAACACAATACCATTCACAATCGCAACAAAAAGAATAAAATACCTTGGGGTGAATTTAACTACGAAAGTGAAATACCTATAAAACGAAAACTACAAGGCTTTCCTGAAAGAAATTGATGACGACATAAAGAGATGGAAAGACATTCCATGCACACGGATTGGAAGAATAAACCTAGTTAAAGTGTCCATACTACCTAAAGCAATCTACAGATCCAACGCAATCCCAATCAGAATCCCAATGACATTCTTTACAGAAATAGAACAAAGCATCCTAAAATTCATATGGGGCAATAAAAGACCCCGAATTGCTAAAGCAATCCTGAGAAAAAAGAACAAAGCTGGTGGCATCACAATCCCTAACTTCAAAACATACTACAAAGCTACAATAATCGAAACAGCATGGTACTGGTACAAAAACAGGTGCACAGATCAATGGAACAAAACTGAAAGCTCAGAAATAAAACCACACGTCTATGGACAGCTAATCTTTGACAAAGGAGCTATGCACACAGAATGGAGAAGAGAAAGTCTTTTCAACAAATGGTGCTGGGAAAACTGGAAAGCCACATGTAAAAGAATGAAAATTGACCATTCTTTTTCACCATTCACAAAATAAACTCAAAATGGATCAAAGACCTAAAGGTGAGACCTGAAACCATGAGGCTTCTAGAGGAAAACATAGGCAGTACACTCTACGACATCAGTATTAAAAGGATCTTTTCGGACACCATGTCTTCTCAGACAAGGGAAACAATAGAAAGAATAAACAAATGGGACTTCATCAGACTAAAGAGCTTCTTCAAGGTAAGGGAAAACAGTATTGAAACAAAAAGACAACCCACTAATTGGGAAAAAATATTTGCAAGTCATATATCCGAAAAAGGGTTAATTTCCATAACATATAAAGAACTCACACAACTCAACAACAAAAAATCAAACCCGATCAAAAAATGGGCAGGAGACATGAACAGACATTTCTCCAAAGAAGATATACAGATGGCCAGTAGGCACATGAAAAGATGCTCATCATTACTGATTATCTGGGAAATGCAAATCAAAACTACACTAAGATATCACCTTACACCCATTAGAATGGAAAAAATAACCAAAACAAAAAGTAACAGGTGTTGGAGAGGTTGTGGAGAAAAAGGAACCCTCACACACTGCTGGTGGGAATGCAAACTGGTGCAGCTGCTATGGAAAACAGTATGGAGATTTTTCAAAAAATTAAAAATAGAAATACCATATGACCCAGCCATCCCACTACTGGGTATTTATCCAAAGAGCTTAAAGTCAGCAATTCCAAAAGTCCCATGTACCCCTATGTTCATTGCAGCATTATTTACAATAGCCAAAACATGGAAGCAACCTACGTGCCCATCAACTGATGATTGGTTAAAGAAGATATGGTATATATATACACAATGGAATACTACTCAGCCATAAAAATGAATAAAATCGTCCCATTCACAACAACATGGATGGACCTTGAGGGAATTATGTTAAGCGAAATAAGCCAGATAGAGAAGGACAATCTCTGTATGACTCCACTCATACGTGGAAGTTAAACATGTAGACAAAGAGAACAGATTAGTGGCTACCAGGGCAAAGGGGGGTGGGGGGTGGGCACAAAGGGTGAAGCGGTGTACCCACAACACGCCTGACAAACAATAATGTACAACTGAAATTTCAAAAGATTGTAAACTATCATAAACTCAATAAAAATTTTTTTAAAAAAACCTCTTCATTGTTCTTGCATGCCTCCTGTTCAGTTTTATTTGCCTGATCAGTTTCTCCTTGCATTTTATTATTCTATTTCTCCCACCTTAAGTGTTCTGCCCCCATATCCATCATCTATTCCTATCCTACTTATCCTCCAAGACCCAGTTCAAGTTGTACTTCTTACATAAAGTCTCCCTGACTTTGAACTCCTGTTGTACTTAAAAACCAGTGTCAGACAGTTGACCACTTAATTGTTCTTCGATTATATTTTAAATTTTATTTTTAATTATTCATTACAAACTACATCAACACATAATCCTTGTTTCAAAAATACTAATGATACAGATAAAGCTACAGACTCCTTTGACTATTATCCTCATTCCCAGACTCTCCTTTGGGGGAGCCAGTACTGTTTTTGTGATGCATCCTTCCAGACTTTTACCTGTATCTACATACTTACAGAAATGTAGTTTTGCTTTATCTCTTTTTATTTTATTTATATGGTATCAAAATGTACATACTGCTGTATAACTTCCTTACTTCACTCCTCAATGCATTTAGATCTATGCTATTCTTTTCAACTGCTGCAGTGTTCCAGTTTATTTATCCTTTCCCCTATTGGCAAGCATTTAGGTTTTTTCTAAGTTTTACTTGCATAAATAAAGAAATATTTCAGAGAGAAAATGAAGCAGAAACCACAAAATAAAACCACTACTTACATTGAAGAGATTTCCTAACAGTAAGTTCTAGTTAGCTGAATGCCTAAACGCCTTTGTATCTGAGAAGCATAGTATTTTTCATTTCCATTATAATTTGCATACTCTTTCTGGCATTAATTATGACTGTTTTCATAGTTTTGTTTGGTAAGATACACCGCTCATTAAATTATCTGGTGTAAAAGAGCCCTTGCAGGATTGGGATCTTTCTTTCTACCAGCATTAATCATGGTCTTCATTAGCTCTCAACACCAGAGGGCAGCAGCCTCAGTACTAATCAACAATAATGCAGAGAGCAACTGAATGATGAAAAAGCACTCCCTCCGTAAACTCTGCACTAAACTACTAATCAACCTTTTATTTGGGAAAAAATATTTCTAAAAAACAGGACATATGAAATAGGTAAAAACAATTAAAGAAGCAAATCATGCTCTCTCTCCACCAGGACAGATGAAAGAAATCTAATTTAGACCATCCAGGGAGGGACCATGAAAATCTGAGCTGGTGGAATAAAATATTTACATTCTTTGGTTACTTCAATGTATCTTACAAGTAAAACCTGGAAGAACCAAATGAAGATAAATTCCTTTTCATTAGGTTCTCCAGGATCTCTCTGATTTTTTAAATTGGAAGAAAGGAAGGGATGGGAAAAATAATTCTAGATCAAAGATATAGGCTTTCTAATGGCCTTGTAGAAAACTAAAAGGAACTAAACAACAGTCCTTTATGAAAGAAAAAATAGGGTAAAGAAGACCTCCAAAGAAAAAGCGGAAGTAGCCTGTCTACCCTATTTTGAAAATTTAAGGTGGGAAAAAAAGGAAGCACTTTCAAATACGGATCCCCTCTCTTATATACATTTTTTAAAAAATAAATTCATAGACTTTATTTTTTAAACCAGTTTTAGGTTTACGGAAAACTGAACAATAGTACAGGGAGTTCCAATAAACTGCCCTCTCGGAAGGAACATCTTGTATTAGTGTGTACATTTGTCATAACTGATCCAATATTGATACAGTATTATGAACTAAAGTCCATAGTTTATATTAGGGTTGACTCTTTGGGCTGTACACTTCTACGGGTTTTGACAAATACATAACGCCATATATCTGCCATTATAGGATCACACAGAACAGCTTCACTCCCCGAAAAATCCCTTGTACTCCATTACCTCCCACCTCTCCCATGAACCACTGATCTTTTTACTGTCTCTGTAGTTCCGCCTTTTTCAGAAGGACATACAGTTGGAATTATATGGTATGCAGCTCTTTCATAAGGGCTACTTTCACTAAGCAGTATGCATTTAAGGTTTCTTCATATTTTTGTGGCTTGATAGTTCATTTCATTTTGTGGCTTGATAGATCATTTTTTTTAAATCACCGAATAATATTCCATTGTATGAACATACCACAGTTTATCCATTCACCTATTGAAAGACATCTTGATTGCTTCCAGTTTCAAGATGAAAGACTCAAGTACTTGTCTCCTCTTCCTCCTGACAATTTATTAAAATGACAACAAAGGGATAAAAAGACTAAACTTATGCAAAAAGAACTGGGGAAGGGATCAGCAGGTACTGAGGAGTGGATGAGATTTCAACAAATTTCTGAAAGACAGAAAGTAGCATGAAACAAAGCACAATAAGCCAAAACCCAAATTGTGCTGATAACATCTACATTTTGTTCCAGCAATCCCACTTCTGGGTATTTAGCCAAAACAACTGAAAGCAAGGTTTGGAAGAGATATTTGCACACCCATGTTCATAGCAGCAGTATTCCAAACAGCCAAGAAGTGGATGCAATCCAAATGTCCATTGATGGATGAAGGGATAAACAAAACGTGGTATATACATTATTATTCAGACTTACAGAAGAAAATCCTGTCACATGATACAACACATTGAACTTTGAGGACATTATGCTAAGTGAAATAAGCCAGTCACAAAAAGACAAACACTGTATGATTCCACTTATATGAGGTATCTAAAGTAGTGAAATTCATAGAAACAGAAAATACAATGGTGGTTATCAGGGGCTTAGGGGAGCGGGGAAAGGGGACTTATTTAATGGGTACAGTGTTTCAGATTTGCAAGATCAAAAAGTTCTGGAGATCTGTTTTACAACAATTTGAATATATTTAACACTATGGAACTTTACACTTAAAAATGGTTAAGATAGTAAATTTTAGTTATATGTCTTTTACCACAATAAAAAAACTCAGATCTTGTGTTTTGTCTTCAGGTTCATTTTTAAAATTGAAAATAATGTAAGCAGTTGGTTAAGACCTAAATATAGTTCACTGCAGACCTCCGCAGCGGGCTCAGATAAAATCTCCTTCTCTTCTGGCCCACCTTGTGTCTTCTGAAGGTGTTAAGATCAAAAGGATTTTTAACTTAAGCTCCACCAATTAATTGTTCAAAATCATGCCCTATTTTAATTTGCTTCACTTTTGGACCATAACTTGCTTATTCAGGTCTTCCTTCCTTCCTTCCTTCCCTCCATCCTCCCCTCCCTTCCTCTCTTCCATTCACAGATAAGTGCTTTCCTTCTTTTGACGTTGTTGTTGCCAGAAATAACATGCCATCTTCACCATATCATTAACATCTTCTAGCTTTTCATTATTTATGGCATAGATGTTACTTTGTTTTTCAAAAGACATTTCTTGAAGCCCAATGTGGATCTGGTGTACTGCTGTCATCTGGGATTTCTTTACACTTGACTCCGGGGGGTAGTTCCTCCATGTCAACTCCCTTCATATTTCTTATTTCCTTTTGTTGTAGGTTTCCTCAACTTTAACTTTTGTATTTTCTATTGCATTTGGCAGGTGGTGGGAGGGATGCTGTAATTTTTAAATAATTAGCTTTTAAGTAACTAATTTTCTTAATTTCCAAGAGCTCATTCTTATTTCCTGTTCCTTTTTCATAGCTTCTTTCCTTATTTGATGGGATAATTATCTTCTTAAATTTAATTTAAAAATTTTAAGATCTTATGTTCCCTGATTTACCTCAGTTTTTTTCTTGGCCCATGACTTTGTTTTTCTTATTTTTCATGCTGCTTGCTTTCTTTATCTAACTTGATCCTTGGTTAGTCATTGATATCCATAAATTTTTCTGGGAAGCCGCTATGGGTTTTCTCTGTTTTTGTGTATACAGGTATGTTTCCTGCTAGTCTCCCCTTAAATAGAATGGCCAATTGGGAGCTCTGTTTGTGAGCTGGACTACTTGTCCTCAGACTTTGTTAGCAATTACATTATTTAAACTTTCAAAAGAATAACTAAAACTAATAGCATAATGAACTTTAGGAGGGGTGGAGAATAAATAATGCGAGTGCGCTTCATTTTTCATAGCATGAATCTGACAGATAACAGCTAAAGCTTTAAAATAAACCAAGGAATAGTGGTACTACCATATTATTTAGTCTTTTGATAGTAACCGTAAGAACAATTAAAAATAAACAGTTAAAAATGGCTTCTAGGGCCTGGTCCCATGGCCCAATGGTTAAGTGTGTGCTCCGCTTCAGCAGCCCCGGGGGTTTGCCAGTTTCGCTCCTGGGTGCCAACATGGCACCACTCGTCATGCCATGTTAAGGCGGCGTCCCACACAGCAGAGCCAGAAGCACCTACAACTAGAATATACAACTGTGTACTGGGGGGCTTTGGGGAGAAGAAGGAAAAAAAAAGAAGACTGGCAACAGATGTTAGCTCAGGCGCCAATCTTTTAAAAAAAAAAAAAAGGGCTTCTAAGGAGCAAATCAAGGATAAGAAGAGGCAATTAGGAACTCTGCCTAGAACGGAACGTTGCTTTCCATTATAATCCCTTTCTGTACTATATTTTTATCATAAGCATGTATTTCTTTGAAATAAATTGAAAATAAAATGATGGAAACTGAGGGAAAAATTTAAGAAATTTGGAAATAAAAAGAAAAAAATGAATTTTATTTCTAAAAAGGGACATAAATCCAAACTCTTATTTATATGTACTAAATTTCTTAGAGAAATATTGTTGCCAAGGAGAACAAAGCAGCTGTTGAGCAGCATATTCAGCTCTTTAAAAAAATTCCATGACAATTTATTCTGCAGAATGTTACATCCTACTCCAGCTTTTACAAGAGCCAATAATATGGTTTCAGTGAGGTCCCTGAAACTTGGTTTACAAGTTACTAACATTTACTAAATATTCAGGTTATAGAGTCTAGTACAGTGATAATAAAATTAGAGTAAAAGTCAGATGACCTAGATTCTAGTCCCAACCCTACCACTTAAAAGCCATATGTCCTTGAGCAAGTCATTTTCCTTTTCTGAGCCCAAGTTTCTCTACTTGTAAAAATGGAGATAACGATCACCTTGCCTGTCTACCATGCAGGGTTTCTGTGAATATCAAATGAGACTTAGATCATTTTATAAAGTTTGAAACACTACACAAATTCAAGGAATAAGTATTAACATTTCCCAAAATTACAAAAGTCATATGTATTCTGTTCTCTTCATTGATTAAGTACCAAATTAAGTAAAGTATTAAAAAAATGTAATATAGCCTAGTACTGTAAAAATTGGACTGAACTAGGTAGCAGATCCAAGTTCTGGTCCAGGCTGTACCACAAATGGATAATTTCCACAACTTCTTTGGATCTCTACACAATAAAATGTGATTAGACCACTCTGGTACAGGTGCTTCATAGGTATATTTTCCATCGCACAATGATGACTTCAAAGAGAATCTGTTCACCACTTTTTTTAATCTGGGCTATATTTTGCTTGAAAAACTTGCACTGCTAGATGTCTGAAAATCACTGAATTAGACTGAAGTCTTTTATTTCTATTTCACGGCATTTCATAACCCTAACTTAAGCTATCTTTAACTTTACACTTTATTCTTTCTCAACATAGACCTACATTCTGAGACAAGAGTGCTCTACTCACTAGATGTCAAAGTGCCATGGCCAATTCCTGCCTCTACATTATTGGTCAATATAGAGCTGCTGCTGCTACAAGCTAGCTGAGCAGCTCTGCCCTGTGTCCCGTCTTACTCCCCAACCACACATTCGCACACCCAAATTTTAGCCAGTGCTTTATATCTTGAATATAACACTGCTTTCAAAAAGTTAACATTTACAGTAGATCAGATACAGGACATAGTTGTCATGTTAAAGAGAACCTGGCTTCTAGGCCAGCAAGACTTGCCTGTAATTTGATAGAATGCACAAAAGCACTGAAAGGAAGAACTAGAAAGGAAGTGGGAACCTTAGTCAGCCCTAGAGCACAGAAGGGAGAGAGCACTGTAGAAGAGTCATTGGCGCATGGCCTGGAGGAGGAACATCTTGATCCACGGACTTCCTGGGTTCCAGTGGTAGGATAGTCCCATCATGGAGATGGATGCATTTACTTATTACAGGCTGATGCTGTTAAACATTTATGCCATATATCTGACTCCCTGTGATTTGATTTTGTGATCACTAAAAATCTTCTGATTCTCTGACCCCACCTTAGGGTTCATCTAGAAAATGCCCTGACTAGAGACAAATCCCCTTATATTACATCTGTACCTAAATTAATAAAATAGCATCCTGAATTCTGCCACCAGCTTCTATGACCTTGAGTAGGGTGAGTCCATCCTGAGACAAGATAGACTAACAAATTCCTCTGAAGGCAAAGGAACCAGAGGGTCAGATCCTGGACTATGGTAAATTTGCCAAGAGAATGCCACTCCACAGAAACTACATGGGGTATCCTGGACAACCCCAATAAACACCCTGTCTTGTTGCACTATTTTCTTGTTAACATTTAACACACACCTTATTCAAGGCCACTAAAGACAAGCTAAAGCCCTTCTATGACCTGGTCTATACATGTCTTTCCAACAATTTCTCTAAGCTATAGAAGAAACAAATGTTCTAAGTACACACATTAAAGTTTCTATCTCTGCTTGAAATAGTCTTCCTCTCAATGTTGGCAAGTCTAAATTCTAACTAATTTTGAAAGTTCAGCACAAGCAACACTTTTTTCACGAAGATTTTTCAAAGTATACCACTCCACCAAGGGTAAAACTAGCCATTTTGGTGACCTAGGCAAGTAACAAATTGCCCTCACATCAATTTATAACTTCTTATGTGCCTCACCAGAGTCATTAAGAATCAGCACCATTTGATAGGTTCCTTTTTTCACTAAATAAGTATTAATCAGGTACTAAACTCAGTTTCTCTACGCTAAAAGACTACATATGCTGTCAATGTGTAACGCAATAAACGCTGTAAGTCTGATCTATTATTCCACATTTCTGCACTCTACATTTCAGTGCCCTGGGACACAGCCTAGCTTACCTACACCATGAATCTGCAGTCGCTACACCTTTATCTACCAACTAAAAGTATATTCTCCCATTAAGAGAAGAATCAATTAAGTATTTATTATTTTTATTAAATAATTATTAAGATTACTTAAATCTATCCCTCTGTTAAGGGCACTTATTACTTGTTCTTTATATTACACCTGTGAGCTTTTGTTTTATTTTCGCCCTTCTATGTTCTTTGAAGATATGATCCATATCTATTTCATCTTTGTATTTCCCACAGGTTTTCAGACAGTGCTTTGTATATAGAGGACATTTTACATAAAAATTAAGAATTTCTCTTCCACTTTCAATGAAGGTTCTCCTCATTCTTTTTACTTGTATCTTGTCTTCTTATAAAGTCTTCCGTGACCATTCCAGTCCACAGGTCACTCTTTCAAACTCTTATAAAAACTGCCTCTAAACTATTTAATTACTACCAATGCTATCTTAGCATTGTCTTTTTGGGTGTATACGTATTTTATAGTCTTGTTATATTTCAGTATATCCCAACAATATCTAGGCACAGCATAGACAATTAATAAATATTAATTCATTCAACCAATCTTTTTAAAAAAAATCAATCAAGAGACTCGTTTGGAAAAGAATAGTCAAAACTGGCACCTAAAGAGAACAAAAGATCTCATCCATGGCAATGAAAAACAAACTTCTATTGTTGAAGGGCCAAAGGCTTTGACATACATAATAGTCACTAGTAAAAACTGTGTTGCAATTCTACATGTGTCTTTGAATTTCATAAATCTTCCTTTCAATTTAGGGAGACATAAGTGCAACCATTCATTTACTGACAATACCAATGAAAGCTGATGGCTTTAAGCAAAAACGATTAATTATATTAAACATACAAGGATAACATTCACTTGTAATTTAGTTAACTTTCCCTGCTGAAGACCTTTAAATAGTCAGTTTGTGGTATATATCATTTTCCTGTATGCTAAGCCTTAGCTCCCCTATTTCTATTAGGTTTCCTCCTCCTTAATGGATTAAAAGCAGAAGAGCAATCCTTGAATCTTCACTTTTTTGTATGCTTTCACAACAAGTAACTATATAATTCTCTAGTTCAGTAACTCAATCAGAATACTCTAGAGTGTTGTTACTCAAAGTGTGGTCCACAGACCAGCAGCATTAGTATCACTTGGGAGCTCATTCTGAGCCAGAATTTCAGGCTCCACCCCAAGCCTCCTAAACCAGAATCTGCATTTTAAGATGCCCAGGTGATCTGTAAGAACTTGCAGATTTGAGAAGCACTGGTTTAGACTCCAAAGGAAGAATTAGAATGTTCAAGATACATATGACCAAGTAATACTAACTTGTAATTGCTTATTTGTTGGTTTTCCTTATCTGCTAACTAAGGCTTGTTGAGGGGAGGAACCCTTGCAATCTTCCTCACCACTAGTATTCTGTGGGACTAACAGGCCCTGGAACATTATCCAGTACTCAAAAAATATTTTTTGCTGAATGCATAAATGACTGAACAAAGTGAAAATAAAGCTTTTTCAGAAAGCTAATCCTCTAGGAAATTGCACGTTATGTCACCTACTACCATACTAATTCTTTAATTCAGTATCATTAATTTCACTTTAAATATGTTGCCTTCTCTACTTCAACAAATGCATTTAATGCACTTGACAAAGCAAAAGCTTGGCTCATCTTCCTCTGTTGGAGCCACCAGGGGCCTCTTTTACAAGTCAGAGAGCTGCATTTTAATTCTGGCTCTCACAGATCCATCCCATATGTCTGCACAAGATGAAATCACCGCAATAACTTGGAGGGGGTGGGGGGAATAGAGGAGGAATGGGTAAAGCAAAACCAATTCTGTATCAGGGACATCATATGAAACCTGAAAAACACGATTTTTTGAACAAGATACTTCCAGAAAATAACTCCCGGCACGGGAAAGAAAGCGGCAGAAAAACCTCTACCTTTCTCAAGAGAAAAGGTGATACAGGAGAACAGGAGGGAGTGATAAAATCCCAGCGATTACCTAGCGACGGAAGGGGGAAACACACCAGACCAGAACTAAGGCGGACAGCGGTTAGAAACATCCAAGCAGGGTGCCAAAAAACACACAGGTTTGCAGAGAAGGAAGCCAAGGGAGAAGAAAGGGGAAAGGAAATAGTTCTATGAAGGGTGTAACTTGCGATGATGTTTTTTTTTTGTTTTTTTTGAGAAAGAGAAATGACACGCACTTGAAGGAGGGGTGTTGCAATTTCACGCGCTGCAAAAGGAAGCCACTGACGGTCCCAGGGAGGCAGCCGAGCAGAGGTGGGTGGCAACGCCCGGCTCCGCTGGCCCCCGCCCCGCGGCCTGAACCATCTTCTCTGCAGCCCGCCGAGCTCGGGTGGGGACGGGAAGGGCGGACTGGGGGGCGAGGGGAGCTTGCGGGAGGAGGGGGCGGAGGCGGGGCAGACCAGGTACCCACCTTATCCCAACGGAGCCACTGCTCGATGGCCGTGTCTAGCTGAGGGTCCCCGGTGTGGTAGGGGGAATGCAGCAGGTTGGAGTTCAGGTCTCCCTCTGCGTTTTCAGACATGGCAGCCAGACTGGGGTGTGCGCGCCTGGGGGGCGACGAAGACACCGAGTTGCGGGGGAGGGCCTGAGGTGCGCTCACCAGGGTCCCGACGCCCGCTCCTCACTGAAGGGCATCGGAGACCAACCTCAGGATGTTTGCGCCAGCTGCCGCCGCGGCTCTGGGGAAGCAGGAGAGACGGGGGATGCGGCCACCCGCTCCCCACCAGACCAGCTCCCGGTTTCCCTCTGGGCGAGCTGACTGGAGCGGTCTCGCCGCGAAAGAACAACAACAGTCCCAGATGTCTGGATCTGGCCGCCGCCGCCGCCGCACACACGCCGCCTCAGGCCCCGCCCCCCGCGCCGCCGGCCCCGCCCCAGCTGGTTTAAGCCCCGGGGGCCTGAGGCGCGAGCCCGGGAGCGCGCTCCCGACCTCCTGCAGTAGCGCGAGTTAGGATCCGCCCGGGTGGCGAGGGATTGGAACACGGCTGTTTTTATTTTTTAATTTGCCTTTTGCCACACGTCTTTTGTTTCAACCCCCACACATTCCCACGTGTCTCCTTTTCTCGATCAGTTGCCACAACCACCACGAGCCCCGCGCCTCAGCGCTCGCTCAGCGGATCCCCGGCGCGCGCGCCGGTCGCCCTCCCATTTCGCCTAGGGGAACGCGCCTGGCGGGAGGGTGCGCGGGGCTGTCCCCGCACGGCCTCACGGGAATTGTAGTTCTTTTCTTTCCCCCAGGTCTGCGGAGACTGCCGTAAAGACTACTACTCCCAGCACCTCCGCGCTCTCCCTTTCCTCAAAGGAGAAAGATCTCCCTCGAGGCTGTTTCTTACGGGCACGCCCTGTCACTGTTATGTACGCAATGTGGCCCTGCACTGAAATTAAACAAGGACTGATACAGTGAGGGGACAACTGGTATCCATTTAGTGCTTTACAGTTTACGAATCGCATTCTATCGCTTCAACCATCCTGCGAGGTAGGTGGGCGTGATCCATCCCCATTTTACACACAAAGAGGAAACTGCCCCTCACAGTGAACCGACTTTTTCAAAGAGAAGGAATTCCTGAGTGATGGAGCCAGCATTCCAGCCTCCTTTCAGATCTCCTCCGCTGGCACTTCTTGCTGTGCTGCTGCAGTGGATGAGGAGGTAGAGAGAACAAGTTGTGAAGGAGGGAAGATGGGTCACCTTTTAACCCTAACGTAAGTGAGGACGCGTAAGCATCAAAAGAGAGAGACAAAGAGCAATGGTGACAGGGATACGTGGGAAGAAGAAAGATTATTGGAATAATTTTAAATTTCTTGTTCGTTTGGCCTCCTCTCTTCTATGGAACGTTCACCTTTCAAGTCACACAACCTGAGGTGTGGGAGATGCTGAGAAGTGCTTACCTCTCGCTCTTTGCTCCTGACTTTCTTGGTTTGGCCTTCTTGCAATGGCTCTATGATTTTTGACCAAGTATCTTACAACTCTTTCCCTAGTCAGCTTTTTTGTAAGGAGGATGTAATAATATTTACACCTTGGCTACAATAACTTAATAAATGGCTTTAGAGTGTTTTGAGGTTCACAGATAAAAGACATAATAAATTCAAAGTATTACTTTCTTTCCTTTAAAGTGCCATTTACCATAATAAAATTCAGACTCCCAAGGTACAACATGATCGTAGAGCCAATTCCTGAAAAATAACGCGCCTAGTTGGGAGTTAGAGATTTAGCTAAGCAGTTACGTGTTTCCTCTGTGGAGTCAGCAGGTTCTGTTAATCACAGAAGGCCTGGGAAACAACCATATGTCCTGGAGAGAAATTCATCGTTCACTATCATCACCATTGTTGTCCATGACAAACATTAAACTTTTACTCTGTGCTGAGCATTATGCTAGGAGTTGAGGCTACAAGAAAGTATGTAACATAATTGTTCGTTTCAAAGAGTAAAATCTGTCTGGGAACAGGATATGTGCGAGCAAAGATAGCCAGTGATAAACAGTAAATGCTTGCTGCAGACAGCTGTTAAAGAATTCACAGTCTGAGGTGGTCAATAAAAACAAGTAGCAGGAGGGACCAGCACTGGGCTTTGAGGGACAAAAATTAATAAATACAGAAAAAGGTAGAGGGCGTTTCAAACCCATAGACCATTGGTTCTCAAATCTCCCTAGGAGTTTGTTTAAAATGTATATTCTTGGACGCTACCCCCGAGATTCTGAGTCAGGTTATCGAGCTAGGGCCAAGGTGCCTACATATTTAACAAACACCTATTGATTGTGACATAGGTGACTATAAACTTGCTACTCAAAGTATGATAGGAGGACTAGTGTATTTGCATCCTCTGGGAGCTTATTAAGAAATACAAAATTTCAGGCCCCATCCCAATTATACTGATTCAGAATCTACATTTTAACAAGAGCCAGTGCTGATTTATATGCATTTTAATTTGATAAGAAGTGGTTTTTATAGGAATTCTTATTCAAGTTAATTGAATTCTGAGAAACGCTACTAAATAATAGAAGTTTCAAGAGATGGAATTATGTAGGGCAAGTATAAAAGACAGAAATACAAGTTTTAATTCAATGCCAGAGTCAATGAGCCCTCACTTTTATCAGCAAGATCGTGACAGATATAAGCTGATTACCAGAAACCTTGCCTAGTGTCTTTGACTTATTGCTTAGGAATTGAAGGGTAACCAAGGAGACCAGAACTCATCAAATCCAGGAACAGTGTCTAAGTGTGTCCAGAAGAGGGAGTGTATTAGTTTTCCTAGTCAAGGAAAGCTCAGAAGCTTTAATTTCTGGTGGAATTTGCCCAGGGTATTCTGTATTTTAATTTGCTAAATCTGGCAACCCTAACTGTGGTTATGAAAGAGAGTATCTCTCTTGGTCCATATACATATATATTTTAGGATCATGATATATGTAACTTACCCTCAAATGGTTCAGAAAAATACTGTGTGTTTATATAATATAAACATAATACAAACATATAGTTAGAAAAAAACAAATAATAAAGCATATGGGGTTAATTTTAACAATAGGTGAATCTGGGTAGATGAAAGATGGACATTCTTTGCACTATTTTAATTTTTGCAACTTCATTGAAATTATTTCCAAATGAAATTTAAATAAAAATGTAAAAGAAAAACCTCAAGTGTATAAGAAATATCCATTTCTTTATTGTTTTAAAAAATCTCATTAAGAGACTCATTCTACCAGGGTAGTGAGAAATTAAATTTTCATCAATATCAGGGGCTCCCCTCTCCACCCAGGCGTTATATGGTGCTGGGGAAACAGAAAGAGTCGATAGCTGTAGTTCACCAAGGTTTCTGCTAACATCTGTGTTGTCCGGAGTCGTAGTGGTCTCTGGAAAACTGACAGCTTTGTCCTTGCATCCTATTCATAAGCTATGGCCAGGAAACTTGTTTGAGGCTGTGAACCCCAAAGCCTCATGGCCATCCCCTCTAAAATCTTGGCAGTTCCTTGAAGTGCTGCCACCAGGCAGGGCTCAGGACCTCTCTCTGTCATTGCTCTCCTATTTTAAGACTCTAAATTTTGAGGAAATCTATCAATCTGCTATGTGATTACTCTGAAAAGGGAAGTATTTTCTTGTTGCTCACAAAGATGCTTGCATAAACTCTAGTGAACTCTGTATTAAAAAAAAAAAAAGTCAGGCAAGGAAGTTGAGTATCTTTCAAGCAACTTTCTACTTTTAGCCCTCTTACATAAAACCTCTGCTGAGGGAAGGGGATATAACAACAAATAAAAAGTGGCTGTTTTTGTGTAAGGGGGAAAGAATGCAGAGCACACTTGGGATTAGGGTGAAGCGAGGCAAAGAACCTAGGTACTCCCTTTCTATCTAGAGGCACTCCCTTTCAGGTTTGTGGAAGTGCAGGATTGGTGCCTGAGAGTGAGTGCCTCATTACATTTTATTAAACAGCTTTATTGAGCTATAATTCACATACCAAACAACTCACCCATTTAATATATACAATTCATTGGTTTTTTGTTATAGTCACAGATATGTGCAAACATCACCACAGTCAATTTTAAAACATTTTCATCACCTCAAAAAAGAAATCTTGTATGCCTTAGCTATCAGTCCCCTGTTGCCATATCTCCCACTCCCAGGCCTAAGAAACCAGTAATCTGCTTTCTATCTCTATAGATTTCCCTGTTCTGAACATTTCATATAAGTGGAATCTTATAATATGTGGTCTTTGGTGACTAGCTTCTTTCACTTAGCATAATATTTTCAAGATTCATCCATATCCATGTTGTAGCGTTTATGAATATTTCGTTCCTTTTTATACTTGAATAATATTCATGTGTGTGGGTATACTACATTTTGTTCATCTGTTTGTCCATTGATGGACACTTGGGTTGTTTCTGCCTTTTGGCTGTTAGGAATAATGCTGCTATAAACATTCATGTACAGGTTTTGTATGGAATATGTTTTCATTCCTCTTAGATATATACCTAAGAGTGGATTTGCTGTATTAGGTGTTAACTCTATGTTTAATCATTTGAGGAACTGCCAGACTGGTTTCCAAAGTGGCTGTACCACTGATATTCCCACCAGCAGTGTATGAGGGTTCCAATTTCTCCACAGATTTTCCAACACTTGTTATTATCTCACTTTTCAATTCTAGTCATTTTTGTGAGGGTGAAGTGATATCTCATTGTGGTTTAGATTGGTATTTCCTTAATGACTAATGATGTTGAGCATCTTTTCATGTGCTTATTGGCCATTTGTATATCATTCTTGGAGAACTATCTATTCACATCCTTTGCCCGTTCTTTAAACTGTGGGGTTTTTTTATTATTGAGTTGTAAGATTTCTTTATATTTGTGGATATAAGTCCCTGATACACATTAGATATGATTTTCAAATATTTCCCCTTATTCTGTGGGTTCTCTTTTCACATTCTTGATGATACCATTTGGAGCACAAAAGTTTTTAGTTTTGAGGAAGTCTGGGTTTTTTTTGTTGCTCTTACTTTTGGTGTCATATCTGAGAATCTTTTGCCAAATCTAAGGTCATGGAGATTTACCCTTTGTTTTCTTGTAAGAATTTTATAGTTCTACCTCTTACATTTAGGTTGTTGATCCCTTTTGAGTTAATTTTTATGTATTTCATTATTTTTATGTGTTGCTGCATTTAGTTTGCTAGTATTTTCTTGAGGATTAATTTGTCCATATTCGTAATAGGTATTGGTCTGTAGTTTTCTTTTCTTGTGATGATCAGAGTAATACAGGCCTCATAAAATGAGTTGAGAAGTGCTCTCTCCTCTTCTAATTTTTGCAAGAGTTTGTGAAGAATTGTCATTAATTCTTCCTTAAATTTTTAGTAGAATTCAGTGGTGAAGCCATCTGAGTCTGGGCTTTGTGGGTAGTTTTCTGGTTATTAACTCAATCTCTTCACTTGTTATAGTTCTATTCATTTGTCTATTTCTTCTTGAGTCACTTTCAGTAGTTTGTCTCTTAGTAGGAATTTGTCCATTTCATCAAGGTTATCTAATTTGTTGGTATACAATAAACATGGTATTCCTTTATAATCAGTGGTTTTTTTTTTTTTTTTTTTTGGCTTATTTCTCTTTTAAGCTCTCCCAGGTGTTTCCAATGTGCAGCTGAGGCTGAGAGCCATCTCTTCAGAGTGGGGATCTGACCTTTAGGTTTTTTGTTTGTTTGTTTTTGGCTTAAAACAGTAGAAATTTATTATCTCAGAGTTTGGAGGCCGGAAGTCCCGGTTGAGGTGTCCGTAGAGCCATGCTCCCTCTGAAGTCTCCAAAGGAGAATCCTTCCTTGCCACTTGAAGCTTCTGGTGGATCTAAGTGTTCCTTAGCTTGTGGCTGCATAATTCCAACCTCTGCCTCTGTCTTCAGATGGCCTTCTCCTCCAACTCAGGGACAGCCAAATGGAAGAGATGCATAAGCCAAAGTATGGAGGGATGAAGTGGTATGGAGCTTCCATGCCCTCTGAGGGCATGCCACCCTCCTAGTGCCTCGTGTGTTCACCAGAATCTTTGGAGTTTTAATGTCAGTTGTTATATTTGTTATTTCTAGAATTCTTTTAGATTCTTTTGCAAATTTGCCATAGCTCTTTTTATGATTTCCTATTCTCTATAGTGATCTTCAAACTTGTCTTTTCCTTCTTTAACTATAGTCAGCATAGTTGTTCAATATCCAAAATCTCTGTGAATCGGTTTCTCTTGTCTATTGTTTTTGATAGTTCTTGCTCATAGACTCTAGTTTCTTTGTGAGCCTTGTGCTTGTGTGTGTGTGTTGGACATTATATTTGACAAATATTTGTGGGAATAAATTTAGACTTGCAATGAAAGTACTTTTCTTTAGAGAAGATTTGCATTTGCCTCTGCCAAATGCCTGGGTATTCAACTACTTTAAGGCTTGAATTTTTCACCTGTTCTTGTCACCCTATTTAGGCAGTAAGTCCATGTATGGTATTCCTTTCTCTTCACCCTCACTCTGGGCATGAGATCCCAACATATTGTGGAGTCTCAACATATTATGAGAAGTTTCTTCTATTAGACTCTCAACCTTTTGCAGACCCTGGGCTTTGTTTTCCGTCTTTCTTGCCCACAAGGGTTTTAAAAGTAAGGTTCAGAATTTTCAGGATTGTTCAATGCTTTGAGAGCAAAAGCCTCATTTTCCATAGTTACCTCTCTGGGATGACATTTTCCCTTCACTCATGGCCTGGTAATTTCTTGCTGGCTTGTCACCTTTCCTCTGTGATTTAAAAAAGAAGGTTAAAAAATTTTTTTTCAGCTTTGTTATTTAGTTATACCAGGAACGTTAATGTTAATACAAATAACCTGGTCTGCCATTTTGAGAAACGTTATATTCTTTTAGTTTGATAATCAATTTGTGTCTGTAAAATATTACATCAAGTTGATCTACCATGTTATTTTTTTAATGTGTCTCCTTTAGTAAGATTCCTGGCTTGTCTTCATTTTTTTTCCATAATAAATAACAATAACAATGAACATCTTTGTGCTTAAAGCTGTCTTTGCCTTCTGCAGTATTCCATACATCTAACTTCTTGGGAGTACAGTTACTGGGCAATATACTATAAATGTTTAGGACATTTGATTCGCAAAGAATTGAACTAATTTCTTATGAATGAAATTGCGTGCTGGTAATCTTTTTAGTTCTGTCATGGTATTATTAATATCTTTTAAAACGAAGTCCAATAAACTAGTCCTGGCCACCTGTGTAAATAGTTCTCAGGCAAAAGATGGCCCTTTATGAGTTTTCTTTTAAAATATTAACTCTTTTACATAAATTATTTAAGTTCAACTTAATGTAGCAAATACTTGCATGTCTAGTGTGTGTAGGCATCCTTCTAGGTGGTGCAAATTCAGTGGTAAAAAAAAAGAGATTCTGGTCCATACCCTTATGAAACATAGGGTGAGGAGCACAGACAAATAACACATCATTGAAATATACTGTGATAAGTGCTTTGACGACAGTAGTCCAGAATAGTATGGGAGTACGGAAGAGAGGCAGTTAACCCAGACTGAGAGGGCCATGGAAGCTATCCTAGGGGAAGGAACAGCTATGCATACTAAGTCTTGAAGTCAGGGAGCCTAAGTTCTCCAACTAGGTCCTTATTTTTCAAGATTCTTTGAGTTTCCTAGGGCCTTTGCATTTCCATATAAATTTTAGAATAAGCTTGTTCATTTCTACGAAAAAAAAAGCCTGCTGAGTTTATAATTAGGACTGTGTTAAATCTCTAGGTCAATTTGGGGTAATTGACATTTTAATAATATTGAGTTTTTCGATCCATGAGACTGGTATTTCTCTTTATTTTGAAAGAATTTCTTTAATTTCTCTCAGCAATGTTATGTATTTTTCAGTGTAGAGGTCTTACAAGTCTTAAACATATTCCTAAATATTTTATTTTTAATGCAAATGTAAATGGTTTCATTTTATAGCATAGCCTGGAACTAAAGAATAAATAGGAGTTAAGACAGGGGAAGGGGATTTGGAACTCCAGGCAAAGGAAGCAAAATAGGAAGGATATTTGGATGCTGAGAGCTCAAAATGACAAATATCTGCCATAAGCCCCTTTTTTCATGCTCACACGGAAGAAATATTGCTGAGGTGAATAACAGCAGCAACAAAGAACACGTATTCTTCTTTTTGAGTTCTAAGGTCTGCAGTTATACACTTAATAATAATAACATCTAATAATGTCTATTAGGTAGATAGTATTAGCTAACAATAGAACAATAATATCTAATAAGTTGATGAGTTAGTTTAAAATCTTTTGTAGAAGAATACATTTGGAGAACTTTTACTACCTGACTTCAAGACTTACTATAAAGCTACAGCAACCAAAACTGTGTGTTGTACAGCATTAGGAGAGACAAATAGATAAGTAGAACAAATTAAAGAGCCCAGAAATAGATTTAGAGTCACTAGATTTTCAACAAAAGCACCAAAACAAGTCAATAAGGAAAGTAAAGTTTCTTCAACATATGATGTTGAAACAACTGAATATCCATCTGGGGGAAAGGAATCAACCTTGGAGGCTGGCCCTGTGGTGTCGTGGTTAAGTTTGGCATGCTCTGTTTTGGCGGTCCTGGCTTACAGGTTTGGATCCCAGGTGTGAACCTGCACCACTCATCAGCCATGCTGTGGAGGTGACCCACATACAAAATTGAGGAAGATTGGCTCACGGTGAATCTTCGGCTGCAAAAAAACGAAATCAACCTTGACCCCTACTTCACACCTAATTTAAAAGTTAATTTTAGATTGATCATAGACTGAAACAAAAAGCTAAATCCATAAAGCTTCTAGAAGAAAACAAACCAGAATATCTTTGCAACTTGGGAATAGGAAAAGGTTTCTTAGGATAGAGGAAGCATTAATCACAAAAAGATAAAATTGATAAGTTAGTTGTCATCAAATTAAAACTTCTCCTCATCAAAAGATAGCTTTAAGAAAATAATTGAGGGTGGGAGGGCCAACCCTGTGGCCTAGTGGTTAAGTTTGGCATGCTCCATTTCAGTGGCCTGGGTTTGGTTTCTGGGTGTGGAACTATACCACTCATCAGCAGCCATGCTGTGACAGCAACCCACATGCAAAATAGAGGAAAATTAGCACAGATGTTACCTCAGGGCGAATCTTCCCCAAGTGAAAAAGAGGAAGATTGGCAACAGATGTTAGCTCAAGCCAAATCTTCCTCAGCAAAGAAAAGAAAAGAATTAGGTAAGCTACAGATTGGGAGAAAATGTTCTCAAAATATATATCTCATAAAGAACTAGTATTCAGAATATGTATAGAACTCCTAAAATACAATATTAAAAGAAGAAACCTCATATCTTTTTATTGCAATTGACAAAAATAACCTTAATATAGCTTAAGTAGAAAACAATTTTTGCACAACAGAGAGAATGTACTTAATGCCACTGAACTGTACATCTAAACATGGTTAAAATGGTAGATGTTGTGTTATTTATATTTTACCACAATAAAAAAGATTGAATGTATTGGCTTGTGTACCTGAGAAAGGCAGGAGTGGAGCTAGCTTCAGGCACCCCTGCATCCTGACATGAAGACTCTTGTCTCCATCTTTCAGCTTCACTCTTTGTCCCCTACTCAGTCTCTCCTACTTAATGTTTTGGAAGAAGACAGTATTGGTTACACACAGCTTGTGGCAATCCTCATCCCAGCTAGCAACACCAAAAAGAAAGAGGATTTGTCTCTCTGCTTCAGTAGGTGTAAATTTCAGGGAATGATTGGCTCAGCGTGGGTCCTGGTCCCACCAGCCCTTGGCCATGGGAAGAAGGGTAATAGGATTGATTTAATCCAGAAGAATCACATAAAATGAATAGTGAAGGAGGAACAGTTCCTCAAAGGAAGGGCAGGGTTCTATTATGGGAAGAAGGGGAAAGAGGGCACCAAACAGACAAAACACAAAAAACAGATGCCTTCAGTATAGATTTGGTTTCTCCTCTTTGACTTTAAACAAGTTCTTTACCATCTGTCCATCACCTTTCTCAATTCTTTCTGAAATATTCTAATCTTCATTTATTTATTCAGCATCTTTATATCATGCATCTACTCTTGTGCCATGCGCTCTTCTATATGTTGGGGAGAGAGTGGGGAACAAGTCAAAGTCCCCGTACTCTTGTCCATGAATGATTTTCCCTTTCATATGCAAGTATTTGCCAGCTTCATATTGTGCCATATCCAAACAACACCAGTAAAGAAACTTTTTTTTTCTGTTGAAAGGAATGTTAAGGGGCCAGCCCAGTGGCACAGTGGTTAAATTGGTGTGCTCTGCTTTGGTGGCCTGGGGTTCACTGGTTTGGATCTGGGGCACAGACCTACGCACCACTTGTCAAGCCATGCTGTGGCAGGCGTCCCACATGTAAAGTAGAGGAAGATGGGCACGGATGTTAGCTCAGAGCCAATCTTCCTTAGTGAAAAAGAGGATTGGTGGCGGATGTTAGCCCAGGGCTAATCTTCCTCAAAAAAAATAAAAAGAACAATGTTAAATGTCTGCTGCATTTGAAAGCTCAAAAATAATCTTCCACTTTTAGTGATGTAGTACTATTCTTTACCTAGAGCCACTTAATATGTATATGTCATTCTGAACTTTAAAAATCATGAAGTATCTTGTATTTATTTCAGTTCTAAACCTTGACTTACCCAGTTTGTGTTCATTTTCATTTTCTGCATACCTGATAGCTCATTTTGAAATAGTATATTATGTTGCTTTCTATTTATTTTTTTCTTCCACAGAGCCCTCGTACATAGTTATATATAAGTCCTTCTCATTCTTCTATGTGAGCCGCCACCATAGCATGGCTACTGACAGATGAGTGGTGTGGTTCCACAACCGGGAGCTGAACCCAGGCTGCTGAAGTGGAGAGCGCTGAACTTTAACCAGTCGGTCATCAGGGCTGCCTCATGTTGCTTTCTATTTTAGAAAACGTCTTTGTGCTTGTGGATGCTAGATGATTATAAAATGTATGGTACCTTGTTTTCTTATAATTCTTTTTTTTTTTTTTGTATTCTACTTATTTCATGAAAGAACTGGTAGCCTGTAGTCAATTTTCTGTTCCTAACAATGTTTCATTTCTTGAGGAAATCTAAGATCATCTTCTGTTATAATATGCAGACAGTATAGTATTGTAGACAAAGGATAATTGAATCTGTTGGAGTCAGCTCTGGCCTCTGTAAGAGAAGCTGTGATTCTTATGATGATGTGATGTCCTCAGCCTGATATATCCTGGAAATTTCTAGGATTAGAAGAAAATGACACATTCTGGACTCAAAGCAACGGGAAAAAACCCACATTATTTGGTAAAGGGAGGACTAAATGGCATTATTTTCTGTGGATTTTATTGTTTAAAACAATTCTTTATAAATCACAAGTTGGAACAAATTAAACACATGCATACACACACTCAGAGACACACACACATATATGTACACGGTCTACATCACTTAACAACAGGGGTACATTCTGAGAAATGTGTCATTAGGCGATTTCATCATGGTCTAAACATCATAGAGTGTGCTTGCACAAACCTAGATGGTATAGCATACTACGCACCTAGGCTATATGGTACTAATCTTACGGTACCACTGTTATATATGTGGTACATCATTGACCAAAATGTTGTTCAGTCACACATGACCACATATATAATATGATCTCTAATTTTTCTGCCCACCGTTTAATTAGGAATATCAGTGAGGAGTGACATGGCCAAAAGTATGTATCAGTTGTGATAGCGTTCAGCTACATGTAATGAAAACCAAACTACAGTGGCTTAACCAAAGAGAGGAGTATTTTTGTTTTCCAAATAACAAGAAGTCCCAAGGAAGGCAATCCAAGGGCAACAAGTCAAAGACATCATCAGTGACCAGCCTCCTTTTATTTTCCTGCTCTGTCATCCTTAATGTGTGGCTCTCATCCTTATGGTCAAAAGATGACTACTAACTTCTGTTTCTGGTCTGGCATGTAAGGAATTTGGGAGTCATCACTGCATCCTAACAACAAGTAAGAAGCTGAGAAAACTGAAAAATCAAAAACTCTTCTTGGATCCATCAGAGAAGTGAGGTCACAGTACAAACTGCTGCCCCCAAATTGGAGATGCAGACAGGCCTATACAAAGAACCACAACTTACCAGAGCAGAAACCTTCTCAGGAACCAGTGCAAAGGTTGGAAAACCTAAAGTCTAATTGGTGAATTGCTGGAGGCTCAGTGTGGACAAGTCTGAGAATCAAAAACTCCAGGAAGGCCCAGTCATATGGGAGGGTCCTACACTTTTGTCAGTTTTACCTCCAGGAGGTTTGTCAGGTTCTCACAGTGAATATTGGAGAAAAATCCCTCATGCTTCTGGCAGAGCAAGGGGAAAAGTAGTGATTTTGAATACACCAGAGCATCTCTTCTTCTTAGCAAGGTCTGCCCTCAGGAGAAACTGTTTAACCAGAACCTAATCTGCTGGTCTATTATAAGAGCCTGACTGACATGGGGGAAGGGAAATACCCCAACCCCAAAAGAGTTGGGGGACGATCAAGAAGTATTTGTGAAGTTCACACTCCAGAGGCACAGGCTCATTAAAAAACTGATACCTAATCATAGGACTACGGAACACTTTACCTCCCCCCTAACACTTACCACCATGTTACTAAAGGCTTATTTACTGCAGTTCTTTTACCCAGTACAGACATACCTTGTTTTATTGCTCTTCACTTTATTGCACTTTGCAGATGTTGTGTTTCTTACAATCTGAGCTGAAGGTTCAGAAGATGGTTAGCATTTTTTAATTAAGGTATGCATGTTATTTTTTAAGACATAATGCTATTGCACACTTAATAGACTATAGTGTAAACATATTTTTTCTTGTCCCTAAAGCCCCAGTACCTAGTTGTATATCCTAGTTTAGGTCCTTCTGGTTCTTCTGTGTGGGATGCCACCTCAGCATGGCTTGATGAGTGGTGTGTAGGTCCACGCTCAGGATCTAAACCTGTGAACCCCGGGCCACCGATGTGGAGGGCATGAATTTAACCACTACACCACCAGGCCAGCCCCAGAATAAACATAATTTTTATATGCACTGGGGAAAAAAGTTCATGTGACTCTCTTTATTGTGATATTCACTTTATTGTGGTGATCTGGAATCGAGCCACAATATCTCCAAGGTATACCTGTACATCATGTCCAGCTATCAAGAGAAAATTACAAGGCATACTAAACGGCGAAAAACAGTTTAAGAGACAGAGCAAGCATCAGAACGAGACTCAGATATGGTAGGGATGTTAGAATTATCAGATTGGAAATTTAAAACAACTATTATTAATGTGCTAAGGGCTGTAATGGATAGAGTAGACAGCATGCAAGAACAGACGGGTACGTAAGAAGAGAGAGAGAAATTCTAAGAAAGAAAAATTCTAGAGATGAAAAACACTAACAGAAGTGGAGAATGCCTTCAATGGGCTTATCAGTAGACTAGACACAGCTGAGGAAAGTATCTTTGAGCTTGAGGGTATCTCAATAGGAACTTCCAAAACTGAAAAACAAAGAGAAAACAGACTGAAAAACAACAATAACAGAATATCCAAGGACTGTGGAACAACTACAAAAGGTGTGACACATGCATAATGGGAATACAGGAGGAAAAGAAAGAAAAAAACAGAAGAAATGTTTAAAACAATAATGACTGAGAATTTCCGCAAATTAGCGTCAGACACCACACCACAGATCCAGGAAGCTCAGAGAATACCAAGCAGGATAAATGCCAAAAAAGAACCTATACCTATACCTCTAGCATGTCATGTTCAGATTGCTGAAAATATAAGATAAAGAAAAATTTCTGAGAGAACCGAGTTAAAAAAACAGCTTACCTATAGAGGAGCAAAGATAGGAATTATATCCAACTTCTCCTCAAAAACCATGCAGGCAGGAAGAGAGTGGAGTGAAACATTTAAAGTGTTGAGAGGGAAATAAAAATCTGACCTAGAATTCTGTTCTCTGCAAATTAATCTTTCAAAAGTGAAAGAGAAGTACTTTCTCAGACAAACAAAAATGAAAGGAATTGTTGCCAGTAGACCTCCCTTGCAAGAAATTTTAAAAGTTCTTTAGAGAGACAGAAAATGATACAGGTCGGAAACTTGGGTCTACATAAAGAAAGGAAGAGCACTGGAGAAGGAATAAGTGAAAATAAAATAAAAACTTTTAATTTTCTTACTCTTAAGTGATCTAACAGGTAACAGTTTGTTCAAAACAATAGCAACACTGTATTTGATTATGTGTGCTTATGTATGTATATATATCCTTATGGTTAAGTGAAATGAATAATAGCAATGATGCAATGGAAGGGGGGGAGGAATTAGGATTGTTTTGTTATAAGGTACTCATACTACCTGTGAAGCAGAATAGGATTATTTGAAAGTGGCTTTGGATTAGTTGTAAAGGAATACTGCAAACTCTAGGGCAACCACTAGAAAAAGTAAAAAAAAAAAAAAAAAAAAGTATAATTGAAGCTAAAAAAGGAGAGAAAATGGAATCTTATCATATGCTCGATTAAAATGACAAGAGGCAATCAAAGAGTGGAAGACAAAAACAGGCACAAAGAACAAGGGCAACAAATAGAAAACAGTAACAAATATGTTAGATATTAATCCAGCTATAACAGTGACTTTTAATGTCAATAATCTAAATACAGCAATTAAAATACTGATATTTTCAGAGTGGATGAAAAAACAAGAGCCAGCTATATGTTGTCTTCTAGAAGCCCACATTAAATATAAAGACACACGTAGATTAAAAAGTAAATAACTGGAGAAAGATATACCATGTTAACACTAATCAAAAGAAAGCAGGAGTAGTTATATTAATTTCAGACAGGACAGATTCAGAGCAAGGAAAGTTATCAGAGATAAAGGTGGACATTACATAATCTAAGGGGTTAATTCTTCAAGAAGACATGATGATCCTTAACATGTATATGCCTAACAACAGACCGTCAAAATATGTGAGGGAAAAACTGATAGAACTGCAAGGAGAAATAGATGAATTCACTATTATAGTTGGAGATTTCAACACCCCTCTATCAGAAATTGGCATTTTCAGCAGGCAGAAAATCAGTAAGGACATAGTTGAACTCAATAGTGCCATCAATCAACTGGACATAATGGAAATCCATAGACTACTTCATTCAACAACAGCAGAATACATATTCTTCTCAAGCTCCTATGAAACATTCACCAAGATAGACCACATTCTGGGCCATAAAACACACCTTAACATATTTAAAGCAATGTCTGCTCTCAGACCACAATGGAATTAACCTAGAAAGAAATCAATAATGGAAAGATAGTTGGAAAATCCCAAAATATTTGGAGATTAAACAACATACTTCCAAATAACACATGGGTCAATGAAGAAATCTAAGATAAATTTAAAAATATTTTTAATTAAGTGAAAATTAAAATACAAATTATCAAAATTTGTAGGATGCAGTGAAAGCAGTTCTTAGAGGGAAATTTGTAGCATTGAATGCATACTTTAGAAAAAAGAAAGATCTAAAATCAATAATCTAAACTTCCATCTTAGGAAACTAGAAAAAGAAGAGCAAATTAAATCCAAAGTAAGTATACAAAAGAAATAATAAGAATTAGAGCAGGAATTGATGGAACTGAAAACAGGAAAACAGTAGAGAAAATCAACAAATCCAAAAGCTGGTTCTGTGAAAAGATCAATAAAATTGATAAGCTGCTAGCCAGGCTACTTAAGAAAAAAAAGAGAGAGGACACAAATTACTAATATCAGAAATGAAAGAGAGGATATCACTATAGATTCTGTGGACATTAAAAGGATGATAAAGAATACTATGAACAACTCTGTGGCCACAAATTTGATAGTCTAGATGAAATGGACCAATTATTTCAAAGACAAAATCTGTTAAAACTTACATAAGAAGAAATAGACAATCTGGATGGCTCTATATTTATTAAAGAAATAGAATCAGGGGGCTGCCCCATAGCCTAGTGTTTAAGTTCACTTTGCTCCACTTCAGCAGCCCAAGGTCGTGGGTTCGGATCCTGGGCACAGACCTACACCGCTCGTTGGCAGCCATGTTGTGGCAGCAACCCACATACAAAGTAGAGGAAGATTGGCACAGATGTTAGCTTAGTGTGAATCTTCCTCAAACAAAAAGAGGAAGATTGGCAACAGGGCAAATCTTACTCAGAGAAAAAATTTTTGAATCAGTAATTTATAATCTTCCAAAAGAGAAAGCACCATGTCCAGATGGGTTCACTGGTAAATTCTCCCAGACATTTAAGGAAGAAATTGTACCAATTCTCTACAGTCTCTTCCAGAAGATAGGAGCAGAGGGAATACTACCTAACTCATTCTATTAGGCCAGCATTGCCTATTACCAAAACCAGACAAAGACATTACAAGAAAAGAAAACTACAGACCAATATGTGTCATGAACATAGATGCAGAAATCTTCAACAAAATATTAGCAAACCAAGTCCAACAAAGTACATAAAAAAAATTATACACCATGACTAAGTGGGATTTATCTCAGGCCTGCACAGCTGATTCAACATTCAAAACCCAATTAATGTAACCCACCATATCAACAGACTAAAGAGCAAAAATCACAGAATCATATCAACAGATGCAGAAAAAGCATTTGACAAAATCCAACTACCCATTCATGATAAAAACTCTTTTTTTTTTTTTTTTTTAAGATTTTATTTTTTTCCTTTTTCTCCCCAAAGCCCCCTGGTACATAGTTGTATATTCTTTGTTGTGGGTCCTTCTAGTTGTGGCATGTGGGACGCTGCCTCAGCGTGGTTTGATGAGCGGTGCCATGTCCGCGCCCAGGATTCGAACCAACGAAACACTGGGCTGCCTGCAGCAGAGCGCGAGAACTTAACCACTCGGCCACGGGGCCAGCCCCTCATGATAAAAACTCTTGGTAAACTAGGAATAGAGGGGAACTTCCTTAAGCTGATAATGAATATCTACAAAAAACCTACAGCTAACAATACTTCATGGTGAGAAACTCAAATCTTTCCCACTAAGATGAGGATCAAAGCAAGGATGTCTCCTCTTACCACTCCTTTTCAGCATTGTCCTAGAAAGCCTAGCTAATGCAGTAACATGAGAAAAGGAATTAAAAGGTATACCGATACATAAGGAAGAAATAAAACTGTCTTTGATTGCAAATGACATGATTGTCTATGAAGAAAATCCAAAGGAATTGACCGAAAACAACCCTGGAACTAATAAGCAGTTATAGCAAGTTTGCAGGATACAAGGTTAATATACAAAACTTAATTGCTTTCCTATATGCCAGCAATGAATAAGTGGAATTTGAAATTACAATCACTATACTCTTTACATTAGCACTCCCAAAAATGAAATACTTAGATCTAAATCGAATAAAATATGTACGAGATCTATATAAGGAAAATTATTCAACTGATGAAAGAAATCAAAGAAGAATTAAATAAATGGAGAGATATTTCATGGTCATGGATGGACTCAGTATTGTCAAATGTCAGTTCTTCCCAACTTAATCTATAGATTCAACACAATCCCAATGAAAATCTCAGAAAGTTATTTTATAGATATTGACAAACTAATCATAAAGTATATATGGAGAGGTAAAAGACCCAGAATAGCCAGATTGAAGGAGAAGAACAAAGCCGGAGGACTGACATTACCTGACTTCAAAACTTACTATAAAATGACAGTAATCAAGACAGTGTGGTGTTGGCAAAAGAACAGACAAGTAGAGCAATGGAACAGAATAGAAAGCCCAGAAATAGACTCACATAAATATAGTAAACTGGTCTTTGACAAAGGAGCAAAGGCAGTACAATAGAGCAAAGACAGTCTTTTCAACAAAGGGTGCTGGAACAACTGGGCATCCATATACAAAAAAAAAAAAAAAAGAATTTAGATGCAGACTTTACACCCTTCACAAAAATTAACTCAAAATGAATCATAGACCTAAATATAAAACACAAAATTATAAAACTCCTTGAAGAAAACATAGGAGAAAATCTAAATGACCTTGGGTTTGGTGATGACTTTTAAATACAATACCAAAGGTAAAATCCATGAAAGAAAGAAAGGGTAACCTGGACTTCATTAAAATAAAATTTCTGCTCTGTTAAAGACACCGTTAAGAGAAAGAGAAGACAACTCACAGACTTAAAGAAAATATTTGCGAAAGATATATCTGATTAAGGATATCCAAAATATACAAAGAACTCTTAAAACTCAACAATAAGAAAATGAACAACTCAATTAAAAAATGGACCAAAGATGTTAACGGACACCTAACCAAAGAAGATAGACAGATGGCAAGTAAACATATGAAAAGATGCTCCACATCACATGTCATCAGGAAAATGCAAATTAAAACAACAATGAGATACCACCACACACATATTAGAATGGCCAAAATCCAGAACACTGACAATACCACGTCCTGACAAGGATGTAGAGCTACAAGAACTCTCATTCATTGCTGGTAGAAATGCAAAATGCTACAGCCACTTTTGAAAAGAGTTTGACAATTTCTTGCAAAACTAAACATACTCTTACCATCTGACCCAGCAATCTTGCTCCTTAATATTTACCAAAAGGTGAAAACTAATGCCCACACAAAAACCTTCACATGGATGTTTATAGCAGCTTTATTCATAATTGCCGAACCTTAGAAGCAATCAAGATATCCTTCAGTAGGTGGATGGATAAATAAACTGTAGTATGTCCAGACAGTGGAATATTATTGAGTGCTGAAGAGAAATGAGCTATCAAGACGTGGAGGAGGGGCCAGCCTGGGGCTGAGTGGTTAAGTTCCCGTGCTCTGCTTGGGCAGCCCGGGGTTTCACCAGTTCGGATACTGGGAGCGGACATGGCACAGCTCATCAAGCCATGCTGAGGTGGCATCCCACATAGCACAACCAGAATGCTCACAACTGGAATACACAACTATGTACTGGGGGCTTTAGGGAGAAGCAGCCAAAAAAAAAAAAAAGACATGGAGGAAACTTAAGTGCATATTACTAAGTGAAAGTAGCCAATCTGAAAAGACTACATACTGTATGATTCCAATTATATGACATTCTGGAAAAGGCAAAACTGTGGAGATAGTAAAGTGATCATTGTTTGCTAGGAGTTAGTGGGGAGGGGGAAATGAATAGACAGAGCACAGAAAATTTATAGGGCAATGAAACTATTCTATATGATGATGATGGATATATGTCGTTATACATATGTCCAAACCCATAGCATGTACAAAACCAAGAGTGAACCATGACGTAAACTATGGACTTTGGGTGATTAAGATGTGTCACAGTGTAAGCTCGTTAATTGTAACAAATTACTACTCTGGTGGGGAATGTTAATAGTGGGAGAGGCTATGCATGTGTGGAGCCAGAGGGTATTTGGGAAATGTCTGTAACTTCTGCTTAATTTTGCTATGAACCTAAAATTGCTCTAAAAAAATAAAGTCTATTAAAAAAAGATGACTACACTACCTTTGCATTGTATCTGATTGTAGGCAAGAAGAAGGGTGAAGGGTGAAGAGCAAAGGGTGTATGTCAACCAAGTCTGTCCACCTGTCTTTTTAATCAGGAAAAGCAATCGCTTTCCATGAGCCCCTCCCAGTAGCCTTTCTCTTACATCTCATTGGTCAGAAGTATGTCATATGGCTACTCCTGGGAAATCAATTTCTAATGGTAAGGAAAAAAGAATGGATATTTGGTAGGTAATTAGCAGTGCTGCCACCAGTGACAATTGAAGAAAGAAGATGTGGCTTAAGATCTGGATCATCTACAAACTATATTATGTATAATTAAGAGTTCATCGTCTTAACCTCTTTAGAAACTGTCACATGTATCCTGTAAAGGTGAAGAGCATATTAGCATCATTTATCCAACACCTAGCTCAATGCCTGGTGTGGTTCTCTGGCAAACACAGCAGCGGATTTCAGAGTCTAGCAGTGGGAGTCATGTTCAGTTACCTTTCCTATAGTTGGAAGTCTGTAAGGTGCATTCAAAACACCGCATTCTCCTACTCTTCTTCCTACAATTTATGGTTTTCTTTTCTATCTTCTTTGGTGGGTTTTCTTCTAAGAGCCCATTATGTAAATAGGTATTCTTTTGGGTTCTATCTGAAGCCCCTTTCTTAATTTTCACATTTGTCCTGGGTGATTTTTTGTTTTCCTGTGGCTTCAATTATGAGTTAATTGGTGATGTTTCTAAAACCAATGACTTCAGCCTTTGTCTCTCTTCTAACTTGAGAACGCTATCAAGTAAATATCTCACAGACAAGAATAAAGTATTCTGACTTCATTTTCTAATACTTTTTTTAACACCACTATTTCAACCGTGAGGACATTTTGAATATAAAGAATCTCATCAGAATTAGGTCAATATTGATGAATTTCCATTAAGAAAATATTTCATGGAGTAAAGTCTATCAAATTGATTTAATGCCATGATAAATTTTATATTTTAAACCATTTCCACTTTTCCTCACTTATTTTGATTTTTTCTAAAATTACTTTTTTCACAGAAATTCTTCTCTCTTTACATTTTATAACAAAGATTTAATTCATTGATCAGTCTTTGTCCATATCAAATGTTTCCATAACTTCTGCCATTATGCATTTTCTTTTGTGGCCATTATTTACACAAAATCTCCAACAATATCTGCTCAAGACAAGGAGAGACAGGAAAAATAACAACAAGTAGAGAGAGAGAAAGTTACACCAAAAGACAGAGCAAGAGACAGAGAAGCCACACTATCCTAAGCTCTTGAACACACTGTGGCATCAAAATTTCCTGGGGAGGGCATCAAATCATCGTACATCTCCCAAAGGAACCTCGAGAGAGAGATGAGCTGATGTAAAATTAGTAGGTGCTTAATTCTTATTTTTGAGTGCATGAACTTTTACGCTAGAGGAAATAATAAGTGGCTTCGTGAAATACTTTTTCAAATATTTGGTATAAAGTCTGTCCCAAGAGCAGTCTGTTTTCCCTACGATATGTGCTCATGGAACACGGAAAAATCGTTTCTATGTTTGATTTCAATCAAGGCAAAGTAAGCAAGGATGGAGCTCTGTGGACTTCCTGCTTTTACTTAGAGCATTCTTTATCACCAAGAAATGGGATATTATTTTTCTGAAACGAGTGGAATTCATTACATTTCTCTGCGAGTCACTTGAAGTTTTCGTGTGAGGTCTTCAAAAACCTGAGACAATTAAAGCAAGTTGCCTTCAAGGTTGGCAGCGAGCCTATTTAAAACAGGTTGGGCCAGTTCTGCCTCCCCTTTCTTTAACTAATCAAGTTAAACAGTTTAACCACACAGATTGTAGTTTTTATCTTACATGCATTCAAGAGGAAAAGAAATGAAGTGGTCTCCTCAAGTCACCTGGGGATAGCTCAAATTTTGTGTCTGGCTTTGCTGTGTCTTTCTTTGTACCTATCTTTTGGTTACCATGACAACTGGAAAGCTCAGGGTGAGGAAAGATTGTTTTGACTGCTGACCAGACAAGGGTAGAAACATGGATTTAGGTCAGGGAACAATGAGAGCCGGGGGCTATGTGGTGTGTCCATGCTGAGCATTTTATGTTATTTTGTAGGGAACACAGGCATACTGCTGAATGATATTACAATGCAGCGTACACAAGTAGGACATGGAAAACCTAGAGGCCAATGGGGCAGAAAAGTTTTGTGTAGCCACAGTGTGCCCCTTTCTCCACAGATTTTGTGCCCTAGTCCACCCCAGAGTGCAGGTGCCTGATGCACCCAATGCATCAGGCAGGCAAGTAACATAATGAAAATATATCTAATTGGTGCTAAATAAAAATCCCTGCTGGCCCCCACTCCATGTTATCAGGGTGTCTTGAGTAGAAGAACACAAACCAGCTTGATCCTATCTTGCTGAGATGCTCTCAGGGGAAGGGACTTGTGGCAGAGTAGCAGCAGCTGGCCTTGACAGGTGCTCTCCAAGGTGCAGAAGCTAGCTAGTCCCCAACTGATGGAGCAGCCAAGGGATGTTGGGGAACAACGTCTCCAACCGGGAGTAGATGCTGGTAACTGGCAAGCTGAGACTAACTTAGAAGAGGGCTGTTGTTCCCAAGTTGGATCTGACCTAATTTGGAACTGGCCTAATTTGGTACATATTGGTAAAGACTGCTCCTCACACTGGGTGCCCTTCTTGGCTATTCATTCTCTCCACTTCCACCCCGGGCACAGACACCCCCTGGGCTCCAGCTGCCATACAAACAGTTTCAGAATTGATTCTGGTTTCTACCTATCACAGATACAGAACCACTCCCTCATTTTTTATTTAAAAATTTTTCAAAAAAACATTTTTTATATGTTTATTTATTGTACTACTGATTCCAAGTAGGGGTAGAGCCCTGTACTTGTTCCCCAAAATAAGAGTTGGAAAATTTTACTGCTTAAAATTGAGGATGAGTCATTTGATCCTCAAAAACTATTTCCTAATGAATCACTGACTTGAATTATATCACGTCTCTATTCTAAATCTACCTTTTATGTTACTTCCTCTATTTCACTGACTTCCTGTTGGTGAAAAGGGAGTTTGGTGATGTCTACCCTTTGAAGAGTGCATTCATTAAGGCTCTCAGCACCATGTCACTTGAACATTAGAACCCTGGTTTTTATTATGTTTCTTTTCTGCTTGTTCTCAGTCTTGATTCCTGAATGATCTGCAGTCTCTCTTTGCTGCACGCTTGAATTACAAGTACACGCAAAAGAAGCGGATTTTATGACATGCTAGGACAAGGATGCTGTGTTCCAGCTTTATAATAATAGCACTGGGGAAAATATTTTATTTCAAAAAGACTGAATAGTTTCTACTTCAAAAGAGTTTTAGTTAATTAAAGTTAGGGTAGTGAAAAGCCTAAAAAGTAATTCTTGGACTCTATAGTATTTTTATTTAACTATTAATTAAATATAATTTCATTGTTTATAGCCTTACCTATTAATACTTTGTTTTCAAATAGTCAAACAAAAATGGATATGCATGTTGGGCTGCATTTACTGTATTTCATTATTTCTTTTTGCTACATTATGGCGTATTAAAAGTGATTTCATATTTGCTGACATGGTATTGATGATTCACATTTATTACACAGTTAATATGAGGTATATTGTGCATCTTGGAGCAGCAACCTGGTCATCTGTTCTTCTGCCCCTCCCTGCAAGCCATCTGCTTGCTCTCGTAACAGCTCTACTGCTTATATATTCCATATACTGCCTTTGACAAAAATTCACTTATTCATTTAACAAACATCTGCTGTGTCCAAGGCACAATTGTACACATTGCAGGAAAAGTAAAAAATAACACTACATTATATACTGTTTTATAATTAAAAAAAATATTTTTTACAATGTAGGGTGAGTGGGAAATAGGGAGGTAAGATTCATTAGAAATGAACTCTGGAGTAAATGGGTAGGGTATTGCCAGACCATTGAGAGGGAGGAGATTCGAACATGGAGATGTAAAGTAGGTAAAATTTATCCTTGTCTCCCCCATCTTACTCCTCTCTTCATCCAAAGCTTGCTGTCAGCATGCCTCCCAATTCTTTACCCAAATGAATGTGAGCTTCGCCAGGGCAGGGATTTTTATCTATTTTGTTCACTGCTGCATATTCAGCACCAAGAATGCCTGGCACATGTAGATACTAAGTATTGTGAGTTGCTGAATGAATAAATGTATGAATGAAATGATAATTGCCTGTAAGATTTAGGGTCTCTGGCCTTCTAAGATGCCAAATATTTGACTTTTTTTCCTCCTTAAACCTTGGCCAAAACAATTAATTATCAAACTTTTAAAAAGTTCTTAATTTTAATTTATATCTTTAAAATTTGAGATTGCACATCGTATTATGTATTTTGCAGGCATTTTTTAGTTTGTTACTTCTGTTTGTGTCTTTTCCTATTTGTATATTGGTTGTCTCTGTCTTATGTAAGAACTCTTTGTATGTTAAGGAAATCAGTTTTTTGTCTGTCACATATCTTGCAAACATTTTTTCCAGCTTGTCATTTATCTTTCGACTTTATTTATTGTATTATTTACTGTGCGTTATTTTAAATTTTATGTAATCTATATAAATATTTTACTTTGTTTTCTCAGTTTCTCCTTGATTATTTAAGAAAAATTATCCCATACTTTCTCCTAGCACATTAACTATTTTGCTTTTTTTACTTATATATGTCTTTTATCTATTTAGGACAATTTTTGTTAAATAACCAATCTTTTTTGTCACTGATTTGAAAAGTCATCTCATCAAATACTTAATTTCTATATGTATTTGGATCCATAACTGTCTTTCTTTTCCATTCTAATGATCTTTTTGTCCATTCATGTGTCTGTACCAACATGCTTAGAATACTGTATCTTTATAATATGTTTTTTTGGTGTGTGTGTGTATAGTTCTATGCACTTTTATCCCATGTGTACATCTGTGTGACCACCACCACATTCAAGATACAGATCTGTTCCATAACCACAAAGGAACTCCCTAGAGCTACTCCTTTATATTTTCACCTCACCCTGTCATGCTCCGGCAACCACTAATTTGTTCTCCATGTCTATAATTTTGTCATTTCAAGAATGTTATTAAATGGAGTCGAGTAGTAAATAGCCTTTCGAAATTAACTTTTAACTAAGCATAATGCCCTTGATATCCATCCAGGTTGTTGTGTTTATTACTGGTTTGTTACTTTTTATTGCTGAGTAGTATTCTACTGTATGGATGTGTAGTTTGGTTAACCAGTCACTAATTTCAGTTGGTGCTATTGGGGTTATTTTCGGTTTTTCGCTATTACAAATAAAGCTGTTATGAGCATTATTCTTGGTGAAGAATGTTGTTGTTCCTAGTAGAGAGTATAGATTAAATATAATCCTCAGTTTATGATATATAGTCATCACTGGTCCAGTACAAAGCCCTCTTATTCATTTATTTATTTTCACTTATTTATCTGTACTAATAAAATGAACATCTATGAACCTACCACTTAAGCTAAGAATAAATAACTTACATCTTCCTATGTTCTCCATCCCTATCCCATCTCCTTGCCTCCCCCTCAAAGACACCCACCCTCTTGAATTTTGTTTTTATCATTACTTTTGGGGAGAGGGTTTTTTATCACACACGTCATTTGTTTTACTCATTTTATTTTATTTTATTTTAAAGATTTTATTTTTTCCTTTTTCTCCCCAAAGCCCCCCGGTACATAGTTGTATATTCTTCGTTGTGGGTCCTTCTAGTTGTGGCATGTGGGACGCCACCTCAGTGTGGTTTGATGAGCAGTGCCATGTCCGCGCCCAGGATTCGAACCAACGAAACACTGGGCCACCTGCAGCGGAGCGTGCGAACTCAACCACTCGGCCACGGGGCCAGCCCCAGCTCACTCGTTTTATTTTTTAAAAAAGATTTTAATAATCTATGTTATCTTCTGGGATTTTCTATGTTACTAAAACTTTTTTGTCACTTCATTTTCATTCCTGATTAATATTCCATTGTGAGAACATAGGAAAATTTAGGTTGTTTTCAGTTTTTGCTATTATGAGCAAAGGTCCTGCTTCTAATCATTAAGCTGTAATTTAATAATGATAATAATTTGTTTTAACAGTAATAAATATAATGTTATAATCTAATAATAATAACAATAAAAATAATAATGTACTGCCCATCATAACTGCTACGTTGACCTGAGCTGCTTTATGATAGCCATAGCCTTGTATTTAACTTCATAAGTTAAAAAGATTAGTGGAAAACCAGGTAAGATCTAAATATTCTGCCTGTTCATGGTGGTGTTTATGTTTTATAATAAACCTCTCCCCAATATACTTTTCCAAGATCAACTCTATAGAGTATTTGTTGGGAGCAAGGAATTATTTATATGTTTAGATAGTTGGTCCAAGAAGCAAGCCACTGTCCCAAACAAGGCCAGAATCCTTTTACAGGTAGTGACATTCAGATGATGTGAAAAAGAAATGCTCTCATTCTGCAAAGGCTGCTCACCTTAGTGTACCAGATGTCTTCCATACTCCCCTCTAAATCTACTCTCCATTCTTCTACAGCCCACTCTGCCTCAGGAGGTTGACCTGTACGGAGTACATCCACAGGCTTCCTTCTCGTCTGCTGCCAATCTAGTTGGCCAATGGGGAAACATCAGCAGGTAACTGGAGGAAGGAAGAGATTGATGTTGAAATGCAATCTGACTTATCCCTTGACACAACTCATGTCAGGGTACCCTCTCCACATAGCCCTTTTGGTCTCTAATTCCAGTAACTGCTACCTCCCCTCATCTCTTCGGGTTCAGAGAGGTAACATCTTCCCACCAGGCTGTTTCTAGCCCTGGGGCACTACATTATCCTTTGTGGTATTTCCACCCATATCTTTGTATATAATCTCTTTATTAAACTCTCCTCAAATTACTCAATGTGAAACGCCTCTATTTCCTGTCAGCACTCTCTCTGATACACTGAGGTGGCAGGTAATCATTTGTTTGCCACCTGGTGGAAAAAGCATGTCTACAAGAGAAGAAAATGAAAGTGCAAGATGAAAAGGGAAAGTCCTGGTGACCTGGAGACCTGAATTCCGATCCCCAAAGCCCTTGTTTCTGCAGCTCTTCCTTCCATTCCCTCAGGTAACTGAGTTATACTCCGTGGCAGACAGGCGAGGAACAGGAAGCCCTTCAGCGTCTAGACCAATCTGAGTTTTCTGTTACTTGCCATGAAGTATTCTAAGGCAGCTCATGGTGTATGAAACTGCAAGATTCAGAGATAGTTGTGCTTCTGAATTAGTTGATTAGTAGTTTGACAGTGTTATCAAAGACCCTGTTTGCCATCCACAGTGTCAGCTTCATTCTAAGGCTGGTTTTCTGTATAGTTGTAAAAAGGCAGTTGTATCCATTCCCCTCACATCTGGTGGAGACAGTTGCTTCCAGATACTTTTTCAGGAAATTCTTTCCCTGAAACTCTCAGCAAACCTCTCCTATCTTCTCATTGGTCCATGTAGTGTCACATGCCCATCCTTGAACAAATAACTGTGGCCAGGAGGTGGGATTATGCTGATTAATGGAAACCTGAGCATAAGCCCTCCTTGAATCGAGGGGGTTGGGGGGGGTGGGGGTGTGTCAGTTCCCCCAAAAGCAGATGGGCTCCACGCTAGGGATGGAGAGGGAGAGTCGATAATGAACAACAGTTAGGGGAGATGCCAAGAGAAAAGGGAACAGATATTGGGGAGATAACCACAGTATCTTCTATAACTTACCAGCTGTATAAGCCAAAAATTTATTTGCTGCTTAAACTATTTTAACTTTCTTGTTTTGAAAAAAACCCTGATTAATTCACGTAGGGATATCTTGGTACTAGTCCCCTCTGCCATTTCCTAGCTGTGTGACTTTGGGCATGTCATATGAGCCATCTAAGCCTTAGCTTCTGCTTCTGTGAAATTAAGGTGAATAACATCTGCCTGACAAGGTTGCTGGGAGCTCAAGTGAGATGAGTGATATGAAAGCACTTTGTAACCAATAAAGGACTAAACAAATGTGAGGGCTCTTTATTAGCAGCAGCTTTGTTCTTGCCATGCCCTGGAGATCATGTTGCTGTCTTTAGTGAGCAAATTAAATGCTGTCACCTGACTCAGCAATGCTAAATTGCTAACAAGGTTTTATCCTCTTCCCTTTTTGTAAGAGACTTCTCTCTGAGCTACTAAGGGCCAGAGTCGGATTAAATTAGAGAGCTTTCCTCACTACCTTGAAAAAGAACCAAGATGTACAGGTTATTCTAGTAAATTCAGAAGCACTTATTAACCACCTTCTAGTGTCTCCTACTGTGCTAGATATAAATATAACCACAACAAACTGTTAGTGTGAATTATCAGAGACAGCAGCCCTCTGTGCAACTGGAGATTAGTCAAGCAGCAAACATGTATTGTGCTATCTTCCAGGCTTTATGTGAACTCTTATCAATGTAAGGCCTTTTATGAGTTGACTGTGATAACGGGGAAAACATTGAAGGAAACAATTATATTGTTAGGAATTTCACAAGGTGGGTTTTGTAAGTAGACTGTAGAGAGCTTAGGACACCTATGAATCTCTGTTTCCCTCTCCAGCCCCCGGAGATGACAACTCTGAGAAAACAGTAACTGACTTCAATTTAATAAAAACGGCTCTTAGTAATCAGAATAATCATGGAAACATGGTGAAAGACGCTTTCTCCCTGCAACTACACAAAGCTGTCAGAGGTCACTACACTGAATAATCTCAGAGTCTAAGGCTGTAGTTTTCCAAATATGTCTCGTTTTCTCTTGCCCTCCCATCCCAGGGTAGTGAATGAGCAAGAGAAAAGAAGGATCAGGCCTGTGTATTTTGGTTAAAAGTGGCTGCTCCCGCAAACCATTGAGACCCACTGGCCTAAGATAATGTTTTCATCCAATGTTTTCTTTTATTGTATGAGAGAAGCTCAAGGGATAAGTAAGTAACTTCTTGGTCCGGAATCCCAGAGCCAGCGTATTGCCTTGGAGCCTGTGCTTCTAAATCCAGTTTTCTTTCCTACTGTTCCAAGCTGCTTCATGCTCATTGTTGACATAAACCTCAACAGGGAGTGTTTTGGAAATGTGTCTTGCCTTTCTCTTATGCTTAGTGCACTATGATATAACTACAAGATAAATTAAATATATATGCATATTTATTCATGTATAGGCGTATATATCAATATCCTTGTTTTTCTTGATGTTTTTAACGTAGTCAGAAAGATAGGCATATCCTAAAAAAGATTTAAAAATAAAAGAGTTTGTGCTTAGCGCCAAATGAGGAATTTAGACCAGTGAGGCATCACAAGTAATTTGTTGCTAATAATGAAGCAAATTTTGCAAATGATTTACCTTTGTAAAATAAATCAGAGCAGATTATAAGGATAATAAAGTCATTTTTATTCACATTTCAGTATGCTTTCTTAAATTGGGGAAAAAGGAGTAGAATTACATCCAATTAGCCAGAAATTACAAATTGTGCATAACAATAAATCGTTTAACATGTAACTTAATCTAGTAAGTTTTTCTGTGAGGAAAGCCTGAGAACAGTTAATTTAGACACCGAACTTTAGAATTTTCTAACAGACAATTATTGAAGGCTAGTGATTTTGGAAATTTTTGTAAAAATGAGAGTAGAACTACATTTTGATTGAAGTATAGGATTTAAGCAGACTGTAGGGAGATTATGGGGAGTGGAAGGAAGAATTCACTCCAGGCCTTAGAAATGTCAAGTAACTGTATGACTTAGAGCAAAGGAAACTAATATTGGATAGATAGTTGTTAACATGGCAGGGAGTTCTAAGCATTCATTCAATAAATATTTATGCAGCATTTGCCATGTGCTGGGCTCTTTGCTGGGTCCTGGGGCAAATAACGGTCCGGGGAAACAGGAATACTCTCTGTTCTCGTGGAAGTTACAGTAGAGTGGAGAATAGAGACAAAGAAAGCAGGCAGTTACTGTCCAGGGTGATAGACGTTGCGAGTGCTTATAAGAGGTATTCCTGACCCATACTGGGGAGACCAAATAAAAAAATATATTTCGCTTCCTGAAATAAAGTGGTCTAAATGGATAACTGAGAGACAAGTGGGAGTTAGCTGAGGTGATGCCTGAAATTTGGCCATGCATCAAGACTAGCTTGCTTAAGTAGTAGGTTCAGGTTGAGGGGTAGGAAGAGAATACTGCATAATTGGGGGGGGGGGGGTCTCTGGTATTGGAATTTCACTCCTGACAGCTGAGGGTAAGACAACAGCTAGGCAACTGGGACCCAGGGGTGACTAAGCAGTAATATAGGAAAACTGACCTAGAGAAGGCGTCTCAATCGGTGACCCAGAGAAACAAAAGATTGGGAAGAAGGTGAGATTAAGGGGTTGCTCATCTTTCAGGTTTTAATGTGCAGAAAAACAAAGGGTGGTACAATGGGAAAAAGGAGTGTCGGATGACATAGAGTCTGATCTTGATTTGGCCATAAACTCCCTTTTAGTATGTGATGTTGGATAAGAAATATTCCCTTTCTGAGACTGGTTGCTCTGTCTGTAAGCAGTGTGGGTCAGACTATTTGAAAGGAGACAAGAAAGGAATGCTACGGAACAGAAAGTGAAAGTGGTCAGACTAGGGGAATAGTATTCCATTTCCATGACAAGTAACATTGTCACTTGAGCCATGACCTGGCCAAAGCACATAGGACTTAGGATCTGATGTTGAGCAGGTGAAGTCACTAGCTACCAGTTCTAGAAAGGGAACCAACCTTTCTAGATTTGTGGCTCGCCTCTCTGCTTATTTATTGAAGGTTTGCAGAGGGAAGTGGACTGTGATTTCTACTTAGCTGCCTGTCTCTCTCCCTACTTTTGTCACACTTCTGCTCTACTCCTTCTGTTATAGAGAAGGTGGTGAAAAAATGAGCCTCGAGGAGCAGAACCCAAACCACAGCTAAGTGATTGCAAACGGCGGCACTTCAGGTCTCAGTGTTGGAATGATCTTTAGAAGACTGGTGGACATCTATTGTTTTGTCTGCCTGGCACCCATCCTTTCTTGGAACAGTAACCTCCCTTCTGTTTGAGCACTGATTCCCCAACTCTAATCCTGTGGTTCCAGTAAGGACTAGAGATCATAGTATCCCTCTGCCTTGGCACAGAGGTGGATGTCACTCAAGCCAGGGCAAAGGGAGATTTTGCAAATTGGAATTAAGAGAAGGGGCTCAGGCCCTCTCAGATGGCAAAACTGTGAGATGGAGTCAGAAGCTATTGGTAGCCATGTCCCTTGCTGTGTGGAGGAAGCCAGTCTGTAGTCTGTAGACTGACAAGAGAGGAAGGCTAGGCGTGGGGGCAGTGAGAAGATTGAGGAGAATAAGAATGCAGTCTATCTTGTAGCATTATTGTGCCTATTTCCAGTTGTACTGGAGGCCCAGCTGCAACTTTCCTCTTGTCATATGAAGCAATAAATTTTCCTTTTGACGTTTTTGGGTTTCTGTCCCTAGTAACCAAAAAAGTATTGCCTGACCTAGAAGTCCTTAGTTTTCTGTTGGAGGTGACTTCTTACTCTGTTAAGATATAAGTTTTCTCTGGGTCCTGGTCCCCTCATAGTTCCAGGTTCCCTGAAACAGCCCCTCACTTCCCACGCGTTTAGTATTTTTACAGTTTACCAAGTGGTAGTTTTAAATCGCTCCTTACAATGACCATTTGTGGTGGACAGGGCAAGGTTACCCCTATTTTGCATCAAGGATACTGGGGTGAAGTGACTTGCCCAAAGTCACCTAGTCTGTGAGAGGTAGAGCAAGGTCTTGAACCCAGGATGTGCCTGGTACTCTTTCCATTATGCCAGGCTCTCTGTCCACTTAGGAAAAAGCATTGGACTGGCTCAGAATATGTTGTTCATTTGTTCAACAAATACCATTGAGCCTGTGCTAGGGCCGAGCACCATTCTCAGGCCCAGGATACAGTGTGGAACAAGACACAGTGTCTGCCCTCATGAAGCTGATAATCCAGTGTGAATATAGACCAGTAAACTGGCAATTAGAATAAAGTGTGGCAAATGTGATGGTGGGGGGAGTACAGGGTCCTTCTGAAGCAGAGAAGAGGGCACTAAACTTGACCTGAGTTAGGAAAGCCTTCTCAGCAGGGTCACTGCCATCTGGCACCGTTTTGTGAATCAGAAAAAAGATGCTCTTTCTTCAAAATACTTAACTACCAACTGCTGGAAAGTTGTCATAAAATATATAAATCTGTAAATTCTATGCTGCAATTGGCACACCCTTGGTGTGTGCAGTGTGCACCCTGCACAACTATGTGTGGCACCCTGCTTCCCAGAGGAAATAACATTTAGGCTGAGATCTAAAGGGTGAAAGTAAGTTAGTAGACACCCTACTGGTAGGCCCCAGGCATGTCCAAGAATTTAGTCTGCTGCCAAACATGCCATTATTTATTTAGGCAGCACAGCCCTCCTGTGGCTGCTCTTGTGTCCTCATGGGTGCCCCACCCTTTTCCCTTCACTGCAGCCCGTCTCCCAGGGAGCCCAGAGTCCTCTCTCCCTGCAGGTCATGTAATCTCCCTAGATCTGTTTGTCTACCAGATGCTAGGTTAAGAGTTTATGTTTCTGGACCATAGCCCTCAGTGGTGCTTAATTCAAACAGGAAGAAACCCCAAGGGAAAACCCGATCCTCTCTGGGAGGGGCTAGTCTGGAAGGTACCATGTCTGAAGGCCTGAGTTGTAGAGGCTTCACCTGATTGGCTGCTAATTATGCCATTCCCTTGACTGCAGTTTTTGTTTTTGTTTTTTCACTGGTGTTTACTTAGCTCAATAGGAGAAATAAATGAGAAGGGAGCGTGAAACCCTGTTCTTAGAATCCTAAAATATTAGGCCTGGGAAAAATCCCACGGTGTGCTTTCCCCTCCCAGAATTCTTACCTAGGTAAAAAGAAACAGCAAATGCAAACTTAAAGGGGAGTAGAAATGGTTTGTTTTTACAAGAGAATACTGGAAGAGGCTTCAGTAAAAGACAGGGACAACTCCATCCTCTTTGCTTTGGTAACTACTTGGGGTTTCCTATATTGATGGAATGTATATGAATCTCAGATCTTTTAGAACCAGCTGACAGGTAGAACTATTTTCCTTCCTGGATCATCTGCAACTCTATATAAAGATAGAATAGAGTCACATTTCGATGCCCCGAATATCTTGATCGTGAAATTAACTCCACTTTAGAGATGTTATAGGTCCCCATTCCTACACTCTCCCGCCTAATATAATGCTTGTTATGTTGTGTCATGTTACATTATGTTGTGTTGTGTATATTATATTATTCCTGGAAATTTATATTCCTGGAAATATTATTCCAACATTATATTATATTATTCCTGGAAATTCTTTTCATCCTACACCTCCTCTCTTTCATGCCTCTCGGCAGGCTCTTCCGAGATTATTTTCGGGAAGCTGTTAGAATCTTAGACTGTTCAAATGGAGGAACTTTAGAATGTCTAGCCTAGCTCTGCAGATTACAGCCAAGGAGCACAGGCCCAGAGGGGAATTGAGTGACAAAGGTCAGGCCAAAAGTTAGAGGCAGAGCTTAGGTGTCGTGTCAAAGCGTTCTTTCCACTGCGGACACTCTCTCGTTTGCCAGGTGATTAGGTTGGAATGAATTTTGGCATGCTTCTGAAAAGCCTGCTGTCTTATCTCTCCAGCGACAAATCCCTCTTTCCTAGTTCTTTCCTCTTCCCTCCTTTCTCCCTCTCAAATTTTGACTCTGATCCAGGAGCCACAACAGCTGTCGGGCCTGCCTCTTAGCAAATCATGAATCTTGGCTGGCAGGGTCCTGGGGGTGGAGCGTGCCCTTGTGCCACCCGGTTGGCTGCCAGATCAGTTTCAAGGTCTCTCTGGTAACCTCCAAGGCCAATTCTAGTAAGAGACTCCTTCCTCCTTGGAGCATCCAATGACTGGCATGAGGAAAGTCTTCAGTAGTCTCCTCTGAGCTTCTGAAGGGTGAGGGACATTTATTGCAAACCTACCTTGAACTCCCTAAAGATTGTACTAAGCTTGACACAGTATTAATAGACAAAAGAGGCTATTAAAACATGCCTGTTGTTGATGATAATGGTAATAAAAACTCACCCGACTACCTGAAACCTTCCGGGACTCAGTCAGTCTGCTGGAGAGGGCACGGCTGCTGTAGCACCGAGTGCAGGACCTTTTGTAGGCTCAACAGATATTTGTAATAAATATGCAAAATAGGCCTCAGTTTAAGCTTAAATTCTGTTCACTTTTTGAATTCACACAGGTGTGGGCATGTCCAGCATGGCAGGTGTAGGGAGGAAGTATGCTGCTCAGGTCTCCCACACAGGGAGCCTGCTGGCAGGAGTGTAGTTAGCTGACCGCCTCTGGCTGCAGCACCTTCAGAATCAGTGTTTATACCATGGTCATGCTCTCCCTGTCCTTCTCCCTGTCAATCACTGAGCACTGCAGACGTGCTAGAGCCAGGCCTTTCCTGCCCAATGCAAGACTCCTCTAATGGGTAATCTTTGCTCTGCAGCTCCCCATTAGCCCGGCTGAGACTTTCTCAGAGCTGTAGTGAAGTCTGAGCCATCTCCTGCCCACTCCTTCCTTCCGCCTCTCATCGATGTCAGAAACGCATCACAGTCTGAGGCCCTCTCACCTATTCCTGTTCCCTCTCCCCTACTCTTGTTCCCTCTCCCCTTTATACTTCACAGGTGTTTCCCCCAGTAAACCTCTCACACTTCCTACTCCATTTTGGCATCTGCTTCCTGGAGGATCCAAACAGATGCTTCCAACCTAGTAGGCCCAACTCACAAAAGTCTCTTTTTCATGAGGGCGTTAGGTCTCTCCTGGGAGGGAACTCATCCTAAGAAAAGTGAGGAGATAGGCAATGTGGGTCCAGTAACAGAATCTTCAGAATCAAAGAAGAGTGAGTCTCAGTTCAACATGAGGTTTATCACGCGGGTTTGTTTCCTGGCGTTGCTACAGCCCTTCCCCTACCCTCACCATTGGCTCATGCTTAGTAATGTGGAAAGGAATGGGGATGAGGAGGAATCAGCAAAATAAAGAAGAGCTGCCTTAACAAAAACTTTGAGTCAAAGGGTATAAATAATACCTATTGGAAGCTCCTGTGAAGTATAGCATGATGAGGGGAAAAAGGTATTCTTCCCTCTGCACAATTCATCTGATGGTTCTGTGTACCGGGGACCACAGGAAGGTCAGTGTCACCTGGCATGTCAACCACAAAGCAGTGAGAATCACTCTCTGGGCCTCCCAGAAATCAAAAAGAGCATTTCTCAAGGAGCTAGGGTCCTTTGTTAACAGATGGAGACAAGAGCTTGCAAAACTAAATGCAAATTTGGATCACAGACTATCAGAACTGAAAGGAACTATAGAGATCATCTAGGCTGCTGGTTCTCAAACTATGTTCCATGGAGATTCTCAAGAGCCTGGGGGATGGAGTGTTACAGATGAAATATAAATGTATGATAGTTCAAATAAGCAAGAGGTTAATTTGATGTAAGAGAGTTTTCAATAAAAGTTAGGGGATGAGTAGATGAATTAACCAGTCTATGTCAAGTGGCTAATTGGAGGAGCTAAGATGAGAATCATGATTTCCTGGCTCCTTGTGTGCCTTTATATGGGACTTTTGCTGTTTCTTTTGTAATGTGATGGCTGTGAGCAAATTACTCAGAATGGAAAGAATTTGGGGGTCATAGTGTACGTTTTGTCTCTATATTCCTACTCCTGGGAGAGGGGCAGATTGCATCTGCCTTTTGGATGGAACTGGGTGGCTCTAAACAAGTACGCTCTTCCTGGAGTCTGGTTTTCATTATTTTTATATCCTCAGGCTCACAAGTCAGCCGGGGCAGAGATGCTGACAGAAAGGCCTAATGGAAGGAATATGTTTGCTTCTAATTTAGAATAAGAAAAACCACACCCCACAGATCAAAACCCATGGAAACTTCCAGTACCCTGCAGCAGTGTATTGAGCAGCATTTCAGAGAGAGTTCTAAGAGATACTTAATATGCTCCTGAGAAAGGATTCCACATCAATGCTTTGGGGGAATATTATATCCTTGTCTTGGAGATTCATAGAGAAGTCTCTGAAGAGCTGTGCAAAAGATGTCTATTCAACCTTAATCCAATGTTTTGCAAACTTGCTTGTTGGTGGAAACTTTTTTTAATGGAAAATCTATTATCATAATACAGAGCACGCTTGGGAAATGCTGAGGTAAAGTCTATTGACTGGGAATAGAGGAGTCTGGGTCGTGATCCTGGCTCTGCCACTAACTTGCATTTTTCGCTCTTCTTTGGATTTCATTTTCCACATCTGCAAAAGGAGAGGGTTAGAATCAATGACCTAGAGAGAAAAAAAGACTGCTGTTTATTGCACACTTACTCTGTGCCATCCACCGATGGCACATCTGGGCTCCCTTTTTAAAAGGGCCCCATGCTTGTCTTAATCCTCTGCTTTCACCATCTTGAGATCCTCTTTAAACAAGCAGGCCTGCATTTTCATTTTGCACTGGGTCCTGCAAATTATGTAACTGATGTGTATAAATAGACAGGTAGATAGATATTATCTCTAGTCTTCCCTCAGTCTATTGAGAATTTATGTGCATTATTATTTGTGACACACACCTATGGAACTTGAGAATGAAAGAGGTTAAATAACTTGCTCAAGGTCACATAGGGAATGAATAGCAGAGCCAGGATTCCAGTCTAGTCCATTTGGCTCTAAAGCTTTTGCTCTTCTCTACTGGACCAGCTGCAAGTGCAAACAGTCTGTGATTCTAAGATTCGTTTGTTTTTCAAACTACTTCTAGATTTATCTCACTGTTCAAGTAACAGAATAACTGTATTAATCCCATTCACTGTCTGAGCGAATATTTGGCTAAATGAATTAGTGAGGGATGGACTAGATGTCAGTGAATGAATGGCTATAGAAGTTAGACAGGCATAGAGTCCAACAAACCTGGTTCTGCCATTTACTAGCCATGTCACCTGGGGCAATCCACTTGACTTCTCCGTCTCCGTCTACCTCATAGGTGTGTTGTGAGAATTAAATGAAATAATGCATTGCCTAACACATGATAACCCCTTGAAAGATTATTACCATTCTTTCATTAATCTGGCCAGGCTAGATTTGCTATTGTGATATCAGAGCTTCAAGTACTGGAACTATTTGATTTGTTCAATAACAAGGGCAAAAACATTAGATTTCTTTACTATTTTTCTAATTCAGATCAAGTTAAATTTAGCCTCACCCCCACCTGCCAGGTTGGTGGGACATCCGATTTCAGAACTTTTGTGGGGATGCAGAAACCCTAGGGCTTACCCAGTCTAGGAAACCTAGGGAACTGTCTTGAGTCCATTGTAGTTGTGGCTCATTGTCCAAGCAGGTGTGTTCCAGTCGGATGTACCTGGGCCAGTTGTTCAAGGCATTTACTCCTTCCATTCTAAATCTAGCCACCAAGAATTCCTATATGGCTCCCAAAGCCATACCTTGGTGTTCATTCCCTGGGTGTCCCTGTAGTCATCACTGCCAGAGATAATGGGAGAGAACCAAGTGCGGGTCCCACTACCCCTCCATTCTCCTGCTTTGTAGAATCCAACTCCGTTCCTCTTTAATCTTTAAAGTTTCCCTCTTTCAAACAATCCAGCTCTGTCCCTTCAAGAATGTATTTGTTGGAATCAGAGACCTCTAAATGTTTTCCCCCTCAGATAAAGAAAGCCACCCCACCTACAAAGGACTAACTGTCCTTCCAAAAAGGGTACAGAGGAGAACTTTCCTTAAGTCTTTTTATGAAGTCCCCAGCAGAAAAAAATTAATTGATTTAATTCATTCAATTACACAATGTTCTCAAACCTTTTCATCTTCTGCGAAGACTCCCATAACCCTTTTCTCCCTTGGCCACTATATCTCACATCTAAGCCTATATGTCTTATCTTTACTGCAAACAGGGGGAGTGGAGGGGGTGGAGAAAGTGACAGGACTAGACAGATTATGTTGCCTTTTTTTTTTTTTATGAGGAAGATTGGCCCTGAGTTAACATCTGTTGCCAATCTTCCCCTTTTGCTTGGGGATGATTGGTGCTGAGCTAACATCTGTGCCAATCTACCTCTATTTTGTATGTGGGATTCCTCCACAGCATGGCTTAATGAGCAGTGTGTAGGTGCTGGGGATCTGAACCTGCGAACTCCGGGCCACCGCCATGGAGCATGAGAACTTAACCGCTATGCCATCGGGCCAGCCCCCAGATTATGTTGCTGATTCTCTCCATTTCTAGGTGAGAATTGTCACAACCAACTGTTTGGAATTCCACATTTCTGATCTTCTGAACTTCCTGGGAACAATGAGAGCAGTGGGTGGAAAAAACACAGGTTTAGGAAGCCTTGATTTATGGGAATACATTTATATGTAATGGCCCAGAGGGCTTCTTGACACAATATTGGAAAAGGCTAGGACACTGATTTCCGTGGATTAGGTAAAGAAAGAAAGCGTTGGGCCAATAATTTCTTTCCCCTAGTGCAGACAATTATGCTGGGTCTCTACTAGGTGAAGGGCAAAATTAGAATCTTGCTCTAAAATAGCAGCAGATCTATAGACCTGTCGTACTGGGCCCTCTAGTGGCTGGTTCTTATTCAGTGCAAGTAACGGGCTGTTTTCTACACTGCCAGTCTCCATCACTGCCTTGTTTTCTTTTTGGTTTTGCTAGAACCACTAACTGCCTCCATCTATATTCTATTATCCCATTCCTCTCTCATTACTGACAGCTACTTTGGAACAGGCTCAGTGTCAGGACACAGTTCCTGAGGGAAAGATTGGTTCCCCTGGAAACAGACCCAAGATGCGGAGTAGCGTGCAGGTTTTTTGGGGGAGTGATACACCAGTAAGGAAGTGAGAAAGTGGGAGTGGGTGGATGGAGAAGCTAACAAACAATGTGTCTGCAACTGCAGCCTCAGCTGATCTCACAGGGAGTTCTGGAGCTGAGATGGCCCCTCAGAGTTATCCCAAATTGATGTGATGGAACCAGACCTCGGTATCTCTGCATTAGTCTGTCATTGGTTGTGAGCCACCCCCAGGAGGGGGTATAGCCTTGAGGCAAAATAGTTCCCTGTGGCCCAGGGCAACAGACAGCGAGGGATGTAGCTGTGTGCTTTCCCAGCAGCTGGGCAATGGGTGCGCTGGTCCCAAAGATCTCAGCAGAGCACCACTCTGTCCACTCCTGGGAGTTTGCAGTAATGTTCATGGACTCCCTGAGCACTTTGTATCTCTCTTTTGTCAGTTTCCTTTTGACGTAGGGAGGAAAAGTCCAGAAGTGGAAGTCAGGAGACATAGATTCTACCACAGACTCCTGCTGCATGACCTTAAGTATGTCACCTAAATTATCTGGCCTCAGCACTAGCAAGAGAGTTCAATAACAGTTTTTCATCATTTATATTTTACAAAGTGCTCTCACATCCACTTTTAATTGAATCCACTGGACCAAACTCTCTAAACCAAATGAGATAATGGAGACAAATATTTTGAAAGGTTGGAAGCACCGTATACAGGTGAGAGATTATGTAGCACAATACTCATAATAATATCGATTCATTCTGCCAATATTTATTGAGCATCCATTTTGTGGCAAGCCTTATCCTAGTTGATGGGGGAATAGAGATGCATTAGATATGGTCCCTGCCTGCACCTTTGCATTGTTTCTAGGAGGGAAAAGACATGCAAAGAGAGTCCAATGTGATAAAAATTATTATAGAATTATAAGCAGGACAGTAAGATGAGTGAATGAAGCCTCAACCTATGCAGAAGAGGGGCAGAGAGAGGTTCAAAGTAAAGCTTCATAGAAATGGAGATTTCTAGAAAAATGGAAGCGGGTGAGGTAATCCTTGCCGCATGAAGGCCGGGATTGTGCCTGTCTTGTTTGCTGCTGTATTCTTAGTGCCAAACACGTTGCCTGACATCTAGGTACTTGATAAATATTTGTTGAGTGAATGATTAACCAAGAGCAGAGCCGTAAGCCTGTAGCTGTCCCACAGAGCTCTATTGAGATGTATTTAAATAATCCCATCCTCTCTCCAGCTGAGGGAGATGCCCCAGTGATTCACATTAGATTCTTTCTTGAGATTAAATCTTTCTAATCTCCCAGCAGATTCTGTGGCTGGCCTCTCTGTTACCCTTGTCCCCAGTGTTGAGAGTCAGTGCTGTAGGCATTCAGGGACCCTCACCTGAGAGCTGTCCCAATTGGTTTATTATTCCTGTAAGCACTGTGACAGTGCCTCATCTTCTCTTTGAGGCATCTTGACTGGGGGTAGGGGACGTGAACAAGGACGAGATTGTGACTACTTTACCTGATCTCTAAAGTAGAACAGAGAGGAATTCTAAGGACTATCAAAGGAACCAGCTACAGTAGGGAAAACAGGGGCTTTGAAAATCAGGCAAGTCTGTGTTAAAATCTAGACAGCTCCACATATTAATCGAGTGAAGGTTAAACAAGTATTTCACCTCTGAGCTTCTGTTTCCTCATCTATAAAATAGGATTAAAAAAAATTATTGGGGCCAGCCTGGTGGCACAGCGGTTAAGTCCGCACATCCCACTTTGGCAGCCTGGGGTTCACCAGTTGAGATCTCGGGATGCAGACCTACGCACCGCTTGTCAAGCCATACTGTGGCAGGCATCCCACACATAAAGTAGAGGAAGATGGGCGCAAATGTTAGCTCAGGGCTAATCTTCCTCAAAAAAGAAAATTATCTCAGGGGCCAGCCCAGTGGTATAGTGGTTAAGTTCGTGCACTCTGCTTCAGTTGCTTGGGGTTCGTGGGTTTGCATCCCGGGCACAGACCTACATGCTGCTCATCAAGCCATACTTTGGCAGGGTCCAACATACAAAGTAGAGGAGGATTGGCACAGATGTTTGCTGAGCGAGAATCTTCCTCAAGCAAAATGAGGAAGATTGACAACAGATGTTAGCTCAGGGCCAGTCTTCGTCCCCAGCATTGCTCCCCCACCCCAATTTATCTCAAGAGGTTTTGAAAGGGTAAAATAAGGTAACATGCAAATTCCCAGCACACTGCCTGGCAGAGATTGGTTGCTCAACAAATATTAGTTTTTCTTCCCTTTTTGTTTCCTGTTCACTAATTTCTGGCTCTCCTGCTCCCAGGAGCTCATTCTCTGTCACAGTTTAACCACTGCCACAGGTAGGTTCTCTGATTTCATCAGGCAGATCATGTTCTCGGTTTCTTAGTGGCACTGAAACAGGATTCTTTTTGCTACACAATGTTGGCTGAAAGCCTTGCTTTGTCTATTTCCCCTATGCCTAAACCAGTATCTTGGATATTACCATTCCAATGAGAGAAGAAACCAGACTCACCAGTGCTAGAAAAAAAATGATCAAAAGTCACACTCCCAAGGACAGGATTAGTTTGACCAACAAGGCTCCCACCCCCACACCCCCAAAAAACATGATCTTATCAGAGTAACAGCACTTTTTCCTTCTTGGCAGGGCTGTACTTTTTTTTTTTTTAATGACTGGCCCCTAAGCTAACATCTGTTGCCAATCTTCTTTTCTTCTTCTCCTTCTCCTTCTCCGTCTTCTTTCTTCTTCTTCTTCTCTCCAAAGCTCCCCAGTACATAGTTGTATATTTAAGTTGTGGTCGTTCTAGTTGTGGCATTGAGATGCCGCTTCAATGTGGCCTGATGAGCGGTGTCCGCACCGAGGATCCGAACCTGTGAAACCCCGGGCCACAGAAGTGGAGCATGCAAACTTAACCACTCGGCCACGGGGCCGGCCCAGGGCTGTACATATTTTGATTGTGACCAGTCGTGGAGGAAGAGTGAGGAGGGTGGGGTGAAGACCACTAGCTGTCCACCAAAATACATTCTTTCCTTCCATAGTGATAGAGATCTGGCTGGGGCAGGACTGCCCAGATAGGAACCTCATTTGCCAGCTCCCCTTGCAGCCAGTTTTCGCCATGTTACTAAGCCCTTGCCAATGGATATGAACAGAAGGGATGTATGCCGCTTTTGCCTTGCTTAAGAGTAAATCTCTAGCCCTGGACTTCTGTTCTTTCTCTCTCCTCACTAACTAGAAGTGCTTTGACTAGAGTGAACTTGGAAGCTACATGCTGAGGATGGCAGCCATTATTAAAGGTCTCTGAATGACTGAGGAGAGCAGAGCCATCCACCTACTTGGGATGCTGCTTTGGATCATACTACGTTGGCCCTTCTAATCAAATCCTATCAGTTCTTCATATCCTTCCTCAAATCTCCAGGAAACATCCATGAAAACTTCCCTCTCCCTTCTCGACGATCACATTAGTATCTGTTCCCCACATTTTCTGGTACTTAACTATATTGTCTCCTACTTGGTTCTATTTGGTGTTATCTTGTTTTGCTCTTTATTTGGTGGGTGTTTTTTCTCTCTTAAACTAGAAGGAGCTCCCAAGACGTGATGCTCTGCTTCTGCTCCCATTTCTCCAACAGCACAGCTGTAGTGGATGCTGACGGAGCCCCAGGTAGGCCCCCTGCCCCAGCTGCTGTGGAGTGTTGGCTGCCATCAGCTTGGAGCTGCTTCCTTCTCTGGATTTGGCCTCAGCCAGATAGAGGCACCCCTGGAAGGTTAAATGCCGCTGCTAGCAGCCAGCAGCCAATGATGACTGACATGGGATAGAAAAGGATAGCCACAAAAGGTGGGGCCAATTCTATGATGAAAATTGAGCTTCAGAACATTCCTGAGGATCCAGGCTCTTGGTGATCTCCAACCAAGACAACTTCCTTGCTTAGCTTTCTTCCACTGCTCTGGCCTGCAGTAGCTCACAGGTGCCACCCTTCTCCAGAGAATTGATCTCAACCTGTGAGATCCTCCTTCTAACCCTTCTTTTGTCCGCCCTTTTCACCAGGGTGGCTCACAACCAATGACTCACTGATATGGGGACATAAATGGCCAGTCCCCTTGCCTCAACGGGGTGTAATCCTGCCATGTGGTTTATGCCCATCTGTGTGTGACAGTTGCCTGTGGATCAGGCCAGGGCTAGACATGACCTGAGACACACCTTGTTTGGCTCTTCCCCTTTGCTATCTACTTCACTCTCTCCCTTTCAGGTTTTCCCTGAAAAGTGCTCCCTCAGTAAATGCCTGTCTCAGGCTCTGCTTCTAGGGAACCCAACTTCAATCGATTAGTCTCAATACTCGGCCATCATTTTTCCAAATCACTTTCCCATTCATTTCTAGGGACTGCTCAGTCCACTCTGGGCTGGGTGTACCATGGTGCCAAAGTTGGATCGAGGGTGCTGCAGGGCTAGATGAAGAAAAAGTGGGCTCTACTGAAGTAATTGTAAGGAATACCCACTAATGACGGTGGTTATGAGGGTGGTAAAAGCTAAATGAGTTAATATGTGTAAAATGCTTAGACTACTGCCTAACATGTAATAAATCTCTTAAGTATGAGAGCAAGGATTTGTTTGATTTTTTGTTTGTTTGTTTACTTATGTTTTCCAAGTGTGCCTAAATGAGTGCTTGGCACATATTAGGCCCTCAATAAGTATCTGTTGAATGAGTGCTTGTTGAAGTTTTGCTTTGAGGGCTAAAGGTGATGTGGTGGGGTCTGGCCACCAGAGGGCAGAACCAGCACAGACAGAAGATCCTGTGGGCTGAGGGCCGTAGGGGGATAGAACTAATTCCCAGACAGCTGGGGCCGGGTAGAGCTGGGGGGAGGCCTCAGAGGAGTACCTACGTCATAGAACATTAGGATGTTTAAATTATACCACCTTAACATCCTAGAATTTTATTTAGTCCAACCCTAGGTGTATGTAATGAGGTATACCAAGCCCCTACTTTGTGAATTAAAATAAGCAGACAAATAAGTAGCCCCAAGCCCTGAGATCCCTGGAGTTGCCCTGGTATCTACAGCTCTTCTTTTGAACTTGCGACTACCCCATACTTTCCTCAGTAAATCCCCTTTTGTGTTTATGCTGATATACGTTGGGTTTCTGCAACTTGCAAACAAAAGAATTTGTATTATTTCATTATTAAGCCCTCTGAGTATGAGGACTGTATGAGGGGAGCTGCCTACATGGATAGGGACACTGAAGTCCCAGAGAAGCCACACTGGGCCTGCTTGCTGCTCTGTCCCCCAGCCAACGGCTCTCCACATTTCTGCCTCCAAGATTTCCTTGTCTCGTTCCCTTCTTTCACTCTGCCCGCTGAGATCTGTCCTATCTTTCAGAGCCTAGTTCAAGTTCTACCTCTCTGACTCCTCTAGATCTACTCAATCTTGTTTCTCAAAACCCTGATACCATCCGTCACCTGACCATTTGTTATTACACTTGATTGCATTTCATATTTTATTTGGAAGTTTGGGCTGGGTGGTCTCTAAAGTCGCATCCAGCTGTCGACTTCTAAATCTGTTGTCTTTCCATATGTCACATCTCCTTAAGCAGGTCTCCACCTTCTCCCTCAAGAAAAGATGAGCAAAGGCTTGAGCAGACACGGGGCTCAGCACAGATTTGCAGGGAGTCAACATAACTAACCGCTCACGGGAGCAAATGTGGTCTGTGATCCTCCATTCAGGAAACACATAGGCATTCATTTTTATTTTTTCAAATTGGAAGTAGCTTTTCCCCTTTTTCCCCCTTATTATACAAGTAACATACTTATGGTCAAATAAATCAAACATTACATAAATTTTTAAAGTAGAAAGGGAAAATCACCCATAATCCTCCTCAGAGATAACTGCTATCAAAATATTTCTCAGAGTTTTTGCTATACACAGATATGTAAGTTTCAACAGGGCCTTCTGGAGACCCCATGGAGACCCTGTGAACAGGAATCAAACAGAACAGTAGGAGGTCCCAAACTGGGATTTGTAGCTTGTAAAGTATTCACCTGCCATATTGCATGTATTGGATTGAACCATATGAAACTATTGATGTTCATCTGCTTTTGTCCTACAAGCACAGCAGTGTTATATGGTTCAGCCTAACGTATGTGAAGCCCTGAATGTCAGAACTGGTAGAGCTCTTAGAGACTTTCAAGGCTATTTTGTTGTGCTGAAGAGGGAAAAGGATCAGAGAGAGAAGTGACTGGCCAGTTCATATACCACATTAGTGGTAGAATCAGGGCTCATCCTCTTTCCACTGAACCAGGTACCTGCCTTTCACACTCTGCTTCTCTTAAGATAATCTTCTAAGTGTGATAAAATCTTCTAGAAGCAAATTTCAACTTGGTATCAGAAAATTTCTCACAGTACTCAAATCAGAAGAGGCTGAGTTAGAGGTAGTGAAGTCCCCATGACTGGAGATGTGGCTGGGAAGGGCCCTGTGACATGACTGGAGAGGCACTTGAACCGTAGACATACGGAGGCTTAACATTCAGGGCCCTGCGCTTGCATGGCCCCTTCTTAGGGTCTTAGGAGGGGCCCTAGCAATGTATTAAAGTGGTAATATGTTTTTGTAATATTTGCAAAAGTAAGATATTTTTTAACTCTTTTTCTTAAGGAGGGCCCCCAGAATTGTGTAAGTTTCAGGCCTGGACCCACTCCTGTGTGGCACAGAGTTTTGAAAAGCACTAGGCAAGGAGAACATAGTTCCTGGGTTCCAGTCATGGCCCCACTCTGGCCCAAATGGGCAGAACAGCACTCGCCCTGCTTCCCTAATGGGGTAAAATCCCAAATGTTAAATGGGTTGAAAAACATAAAATATGAACAAATATAAATAAGTAACATTACTCAGATTTCCATCTGTGATATGGGATAATCATCACTGCTTTTCATGGTCATTAAAGATAACACATAAAAAAATGTGTCCTCAGTGCATCTTCCTGTTCCATGTCCCTCTGCTACAACTTCTCCTTCCTCCAGCCCCAGCCCCCAGCACCCATACGCCAGCCACAGGACAAATCATTGGTTATTATCCTTTGCTACTTGTATATATTTATTCATGAGGCTCTCACTGTCTATAAAGTCGACCTTTGCAAAAAAAAATCCTTATACCCAGGTCTGCCCCTGTCCTCCCAGCCCAATGATGATCTTTTTTAGCACTGTTTCTTGTTAATCTTACAGACAGGCATACTGAGGCCTAATGTGGTCCATGGATGAGTTCTGGAGGCTCCAGAAGACAATCTTCAGGTGTCTTGATCTTCAGCTGCCTGGGCCCCCCAGCATCAGATCATAGACACACGGTTCTTGATGTACACGTGATAGGGGTCGCTGCGCTTGTCCACTTTGCGGGAGCGAGTATATCCCAGAACAAGGCTGCCGACAGTAACAGCAAATAGGAACATGACAAAGAGAATGTACATGTAGGAGTTGTCATCACGGCCAGGTAGCCTGGCCTGCCGCTCCTCGGTCAGGTTGTCTGGCCCCGGCCGACAGAGCAAGTTGCTGTGAAGAGTGGCATTTAGAGCCTTCAGCACAGTGTGCAGGCTCTCATACCAGGTCTCCGTCCCATTGGTGGTCTCCATAGCAACAGGGATTGAGGTGAGGGAAGAATGGAAGAATGCTCTGGTGGTGACAAAAGAGAGGGGATGGTTTTGGTTACCTGCAGCTTGAATGGCCTCCCCATTCCTTCAGACCCCAGCTAAAGTCCCAGCATCGCAGTTTATTCTAACTACTTGTTAACTTCTCTGTCTTCTTCACTAGATTGCAAACTCAGTGAAGGAGGCACTATGTCTGTTTTACTCAGTGCTATATACGAGCACTTTTGACAGCCCTGAGTAGGTGCTTAGTACTTGTGGAATATAGCCTTCCTTGACCATCGCAAACTATGCTGATCTCTCCTTTCTTTGGATTCTATAAATGACTGAGTTTTAGGCTAGAAGGACCTTAGGGATTATTTAATCTAACTCCTTCCATTTTACACACAGGGAAACTGAGATCCAGAGAGAATAAATGGCTTGTCTGTGATCCCAGAGAATATTAGGTGTAGAGCCAAGACAGAGCCCCTCTCTTTGATGGCCAGCTCAGAGCCCCTTCAGCTTCCATGCCAGCTCTCAGCAGGACTGAGTGGCACCATTAGAAGACATCCCTCAGAACTCTCCTTCAGCGCAGTTCTTTTTAATACTCCACAGACACCTTTAGAAGATGTTTGTGGATGGCTTAGATTTCACCCTACCTGGAGGCCAGAGGCTGGGTCACTTGACCTCTCAAGCATCCTATGTCCCAGTCACTCTAGGTATTCCTAGCTATTTGGGGGAAACACTGTTGGAAAGGAGGTGGCTGGGGAAGCAGAGAGAGGCTGATAACCACTGCAGGCATTGGAGAAGAGAAGAACAGGGTTGGGCCTGAGGACAGGGGCATGAAAGGAGCACTCAGTCTGGTTTGGGGTTTTACCTGCCCCAGAGAGAGAAGACACAGGCACCTCAACTCTCCTGCCTTGCCACACAAAGCCACTATGTACCTGGTATATAATAGGTGGTAAGAAATGTTCCTTTTCCTTCCTCTCAGAGATCCTTAGTCTACAATATTGAAAAACAGCCAAAGACAACCTTGTATCCCAGTCTCTGAAAAACCATAGGTCATTCCCTTTAAATAAGTCTCCACACTCACTGCCTTCAGGAAACCTCATTAAGTGTTCCCCACCCCTTAACCATACTCCACAAGCTTTATCATCACAGCCTTCCCTTTCCCCGAGCACTTACATAGAGGCAATGTGTGGCTGTCCTCCTGTTATTGATAAAGGTATCAGCAGATTACATGCTCCTGGTCAGTAAGGCTGGGTCCCCCAAGTCTAGCAGACTACCTTGAGACTGGCTGAGTGTTCTCCTTCCCCGAGGGTCTACCCTGAGACTTGCTGGGTGTTCTCTTCCCCAGGTGTCTACCCTGAGACTGGCTGGGTGTTCTCCTTCCCTCAATGGTCTCCAGTAAAGATGGCCACTTCAAGAACTTCTCCATAGGCCAAGCACTCAGAGTTCACTGACTGGTTCCAAAGCCCTCCTTTATCTAGGTAGAGGTGTCAACCAACCAGAGTTGATAAACATGACTATTAACCATAAAGTCTCTTCCCTGGAAAAGATGACGGTTAGTTATGACTGTGATAAATATTCATGAATGGCTCTATGAATGCAGAAGTTAGAGGGAAGAATCGAAATAATACAGAGGTCACCCAGGACTAGCCGACATCATGCAAAGCCTTTGGGCCCCCTGCCATCTAGTACTTGGGCTACCTTGTCTGAATGGAGGAGGGGAAGAGAACAAGAGCTCACTGAGTTGATCTAGGAGGTGGAGGTTCTCATCTAATACCTAACTTGTCAGGCAAGAAATTTGTGCGTTCTTCTTTCCTCACGATCCAATGTCCAATGGAAAGCAGCAGCAGCACAATGAAATTAATGGCTCAATGAATCATTCAGCCAGTCATCATTTCCGGAGGCCCACTCTTGGCCAGACCTCATGCTGGGAGCTTGGGGAGGCTCGCCCCAGTCCCTGCACTCAGGGGTACATTGCCAGCTCTTACATAATGCAAAGAACAAGCCAGGAGCTACTGGGACTTAAAGGAAGAAGGTAATGAATTCTGATCAGGGCTCAGAGAGTGTTCATAGTGATGAGGTATTTGATTTGGACGTTGAATGGTTTTTAGGAAGTAGAGAAGGCAAGGGAAGGAAAGAGATAACAAAGCCACGACAACAAGGAAGCACATAAAACATTTAAAAGAATGGAAAGTAGTATAAAGGAGTTGCATGGAAGGACAAGATAGGATGTGGGATGGAGAGACTGGCAGGAGCCAGATCATGCAGAGTCTTGAGTGCAAAGCTGCAGAGTTGGAACTTCATCCTGAAGTTGGGGAAGAGGCATGGAACGGCATTTAAAAAGGGGTAAAATGATCAGATCTGTGCTTGGAAAGAACACTCTGGCTGCTGTGTGGACTGGAGGGGGCAAGAATTGAGGAAGGAGCCCAGCGACAAGGGTCTTGAAATATTTCAGGTGCAAGATGCCGAGTCCTGAGCTGGGGCTGAGGGGATGACAAGGTGGGGCGGGAAGAGATGTGAAATGTGACAGGCATTTTGGGGAGGGAAGGGCTAATGCGAGGACTGAGGGAGGAAGGGGCCTCAGACAGTTTTACAGATAGACGACAGACAGATGGTGACAGGCAGATAGCTTAAGTGTTGGAGGAGCCCCCTTTGAGGTAAACGAGTTTCTTGCCTTGTCGGAGCTTCAGTTCCATCATCTACCAAAAAAGATTATCACCAGTAGTTGTTGTTCAATGGGTATAGAGTTTCAGTTTTGCAAGATAAAAAAGTTCTAGAGGGGCCGGCCCGTGGCCGAGTGGTTAAGTTGGCGCACTCCGCTTCAGCGGCCCAGGGTTTCGCTGGTTCGGATCCTGGGCGTGGACATGGCACCGCTCATCAGGCCATGCTGAGGTGGCATCCCACGTGCCACAACTAGAAGGACCCACAATGAAAATATACCACTATGTACTGGGGGGATTTGGGGAGAAAAAGCAAAAAAAAGATTGGCAACAGTTGTTAACTCAGGTGCCAATATTTAAAAAATAAAAAAAGTTCTAGAGATCTGTTTCACAACAATGTGAGTATAGTTAACACTATTGAGCTGTATTCTTAAAAATGGTTAAGATGGTAAAGTTTATTTTATCTGTTTTTTTACCACAATTTAAAAGAAAAAATAGATTATCCTTCCTGCCCTGCCTCCCTCCAGGCTCACTTGACCATGCACTTTTATTATGGTGAAGAGGATTTTAAAAATATATTTTAATGAAAAACATGTTTTTTATTAAAATGAAAATCTATTTTTCATTTTTGAGAGGTAACTATGTCTACACAGTAAATAATAATAATAATAATAAATTTGAAGCATGAATGAAGATGAAGTTTCTCTGTTCAAAGGGCCCAGGGCTTTTTCTGGGGACAGTCACTGTTGGCAGTTTTCTTAGATATCCTTACAAGAGGGTTTTATCTGACAGGCAGAAGCGGGGCAAACTCAATCTGGAAGACCCCCCCCAACAGCAGGCCAATCCGCTGGCTCTAAGTCGGCTTCAGGAATCTCCCTGTGGGTGCCTTAGGCTTCTCAGTCCCTCAGCCTCTTCAGGATGCCTCTGGACACATCCAGGGGCTCAGTGTGGACTTCAGAAGCTGGGAAGGCCCAGTACTGGAAAGCAGAGGAGGGGGCAGAAAGGAAGGAACCAGACACACAGGAAAAACTTCAGAACCAGGGTGGATTGCCCAAGGCCGGGCCCCAAGGGTTGTGCAATAGCCTTGCTGTGGGCCCTGACCCCCTCCCGCTTCCCCTCCCCTTCCTGCAGCATCTGGGTCAGGCTAGCCTAGGGTTGCAGTTACAGGAACTGTGCAGTGGCCAAGGGACATCTGACTGCTATCCCTGACTCCAGACCTGCAGTGTCTCCATTGGCTGACTTCATGAGAAACCTCAGTTTAACATGTGGACTCCTGCTCAGGGATCAGCTCATAGTGCAGCCTAAAGCATTCCCTTTCCCAAGTGTACTGGCATCTTAGCAGGAGCCTCTAAAAGGCTGAAAGGGCCTGAGACCCAAGGGAATGATGCAAGTGGCAGAATGGCAGTTGGCAGTGGGGCTGATACTTTACGTAGGAACAATGCTGTTCCCAGTCAATCTATTTGGATAGACAGGGTACAAATGTGGTTACAGCATCAACATTGTATATAGCATAGCTCACTATAAAAATCAAGGAGAAAATTATACAGTGCCTGCCACCAAGCACTCCACAGACGTGGTGGTGGTTTTATTTTTGTACAGCAGAAGCTGGCAGGGCCTTCAGAGTCCATGTAGTCTAACTTCCCTCATGTTACAGTGAAGGAAATGGAAACCCAAGGAGCTGTTTTGGTTCAGCTGCTACTTGTGTGACTTTGGCCATGTGACTTCCCTTTTCTGGGCCCCAGCTTCTGTCTCCATCTGTAAAATGAAGAGGTTCTACTATGTAATCTTGTAAGGTCCCAGTCAGCTCTAACATCCCATGAAGGTACAAATCCCAAAACCGTACTGTGAGATTATGGGAGATTGGAGAGGCTGGGGGGAGAGGCATTTGGGGGTTTTTTAGAGCCCCTCAAATCACAAGATAGAGAAGGTTGCAGATTTTTCCCTCACAGGTTAAGATGCTTCTGAGCCCTGGGACCGAGTTGTACCTCATAGTCCAGCCCAGATAAGTTTATCTGGTTAACTAAGAGCCAAAACAGTTGACTTCTTTTTTCCTCATAACAGCTCATCTGCCAGGGTGATCTAGCCTGGGGAGGAGACAGACTCCGTGTAGAAAGTGGGGGTAGGGGAACGGTGGGGGCTCTGAAGCAGAGTTCAGTGAGGGAAATAAGGATTCATGACACTGTTCTTCCTCAGATTCTCCTTCTGGGGCCTCTCTGGATAGACCTGGATGTTTGTGGTTCATGCGGGGAGCAAAGAAGCCATAGTTACATATCTTTAGGTGCTGGGTTGGGGTGGCAGTGAGGGCCTGGGTGCAAGGGCATCCTATTGGGTCAGGAGAGGCAGAGAGCTGATAAAGGGTCAGGGTGGTTCTCTATGACCTGCCTCTGGGTCCCAAGCCAGGGATTGGCAGTTGGCAACATTGGGAATTTTGCTCCTCTTTCTGAGCTCCTTGACTTTCCTCTCTAGGATGGTCACTGACTATGAAGCTCTTTGGATGGGAGAGACAAAGCTTCTGCCCTGGAGAGTCCTTGACTTGAAACAGGAGGTCGACCAGCTAGGAAGGAAGGTGAACAGTGACTGACCAAGCTGAAAGAGATTTTGAAGATCATTTAGAATCTAAATTCTAGGCCAACCCTTTCACTTTGTAGATGAGGGAACTGAAGCTCAGGGTGGGAAAGTGACTCATCCAGAATGACACGGCTAGTAAATGGCAGAACTCGGGTGAAAACTCGGGTCTTTGGGGATGCTGTTTGGGTGCTCTTTCCACTACAGATGGCAACATTCCCTGGCATCGGAGCTGCATATCACATGAAACACAGCCTCCTCATGTCCTGGGGCATCATCTCCTCTAACTCCATTACTACTGCTTTTCCCTGCACAACAGATTCTCGCCAATCTTAACTGAGGATCTGGTAAAGGGGGAAGTTGGTAAGTTTTGGAGGAGGAGATAACCTTTATATTCTCATCTCCCACGGCCCTTTCTGCTCCAGACCTGCTCCTCATCCCCCAGACAAGCCAGGTGCACTCTCGTCCTCCACATTCTGTTGCTACTTTTCCCTGCACGTTAGCAGGTTCTCCCTGTATGTTCTTGACTTGAACTCATCGGACCTCTAACTAGGGGGTGGAGGTGTAAAGCTGCGATCTGAAGGATGAGCTGCGTATCTTAGTGAGATTTTCTTTCAGGTTTTTCTGGGGAAAAGGGAAACTCCACCAGTGGTTCTTCTGGTTTCCCCGTTGCTCTGTTTCAGCTACTCTTTGAGAATGAGTGTCTTATGTGCCTGGAAATGTAGCAGAGAAAGCCGGAGAAAAAGTCACATAAAGCAGGTAGGGGATGCAAAGACACCTCCTGGGACCACACAATTTTGCTACTAGTCCCTCTGGTGGTCTGATCACCACCATGGACTGGGGACCGGTGGAGTGAGAGAGGAGTTGAAGCAATGGACCTTATCATATAGTAGGAAGGAGATACAGGAATAGAATCTGAGCTGGGAGGGATCTTAATAATCATGTCGTTCGTGCAACTCCCTCATTCAACCAGTGGGACAACAGAGGGCCCCCCAGAGAGGAAATTACTTGCTCAAGTTCTCACAGTGAGGAGGAGTGGAACTGGGACTGGAGACAGGTATCCTGTCCACAGATATTTCCACTGTAAGATCCCTATTGCCTGTAGGACAATCTAACCTCCTCTGATTATTGTTCAAGCTCCTTTGGATGTGATCCTGCCTCTGCCCCATCTCACCACAGCTCTCCCCAGTGCTGTGTGCCCCATGACACTGAGCTATAGGCCATTCTCCAAACATTTCCTGCACCTGCACACCTCTTGCCTTTGTTTATGCTGTTTTCTTAGGCAGGAATGCCCTTCCTCTTCTTATCTGCCTGGTGAACTCATCCTTCAAGACTCAGCTCCAATGTCACCTCTGTACACCCTCTCTTGAGACACCCCCTCTCCACTCCCTAGCCAATCAGTCTCTCCTTCTTGTCTGTTCCTAAAGTGCTTTGCATAAAACCCTATTAGAGCGCTATGGTGTACTGAAATTGTGTGTATCTATATAGATATTGATAGACATAAATGCTAAACTGTGCGCTGTGAGGTGTGAGGGCAAGGAGCTGTGTGCCTCATACATTTCTTTATTCTCTGGGCCTGAGCACATAGCAAGCACTCATAAATGAATCGGGCCGGCCCGGTGGCGCAGCAGTTAAGTGCGCACGTTCCCCTTCTCAGCAAACCGGGGTTCGCCGGTTCGGATCCCGGGTGCAGACACGGCACCACTTGGCAAGCCATGCTGCGGTAGGCATCCCGCATATAAAGTAGAGAAAGATGGGCACGGATGCTAGCTCAGGGTCAATCTGCCTCAGCAAAAAGAGGAGGATTGGCAGCAGTTAGCTCAGGGCTAATCTTCCTCAAAAAAAAAAAAAAAGAATAAAAAAAAAAAGAATAGATGAATCAATGCCTCTTCTTATTAGACCATCCCCCTTTCAGCACACACATACACATTCATGAAAACAGCTTACAGTACTTTAAAAAAGCAACTTCAAGGGCTGGCCAAAACAGGTTCCATTTGGTGCAAGGAAGGGGAGGCTCAAAGACAAGCCAGGTGGGGAGGTGAGTCAGAGGAGGAGGAATTCTAAGCCTCCTTTGGAAGCCCAGAGTTTCCCTGCACCTGAACCCCATTCAATCCAAAGGGCAAACATTCTTGGCCCCAAAACACCGGCAGCGGCTTTGCAATCCTCTTTCCTGTGTACCTACCCAGGGTGTGGCCACCCCCCGACCCACTGCACACACACAGTCCAACTCCCAGTCGCGCAGCCTGTGCTCTGCCTTTCAAGTGTGCCTTTCATGGTTCCGATCTTGGCTGTATGCTTGGCTGTGTGACCTTGAGCACTGTATTTATTTTGTCTGGAACTCATCTCTGAGGTGAGATAATCACCCCTGTCCTGCTCACCTCACATGGGAACTGGGGGAGACAACAGATGGGAAGGTATTTTAGAAATTGCAAAGAATTATATAAACATGAGGTAATTATCAGGCAGGCTAGTCACCTTGTTTCCTTTTCTATTTCCCTAGCCCCCTCACCCAATATTACCAAGAACAGCCATCCCCATGTCCCCTCTCCCCACCCTTGGTTCTCCTACCCTCAGAAGAAGCCAGGAGATTCTTCTTACTCTTTGTGGTTCTCAGACACACTTACCTCCTTCAGGAGCCTTTCTTGTTTCCAGTCCTCTCTGATCAGCCCTGTAGTCTCTTTCCATTTAGGGGTACCATTCTGTAGTCCTGTAGTTGATGGAGAACACACCAGAGTTGGAAACAAGAGACCTGTCTCTATTTTGCTGACGTATCTAACCGTGTGTCTTGGTTAAGTCGGTTCTCCACTCTGGTCCTCATTTTCCGCATCAGTAAGATGGGTTTTTTTGTTTTGCCTCCCCCTTAGTAGGTATTTTGAGTATCCACCCATTCAGTTTAGGGATAGACACGTGTTTTGGGAAGTGTGGAGTGAGTGAGGGATGAAGAAGGTTGTTGGTTATCATCTCAAGGCGTCAAGGAAATCTGAAATCAGTTTCCATGCTTCCAGCATGAGACTTCTCCATTTGGAGCCGATAGCATGGCTGGATGCCAGGAGATAATGGGGAGCTCACACATTTACAAGGCACCTTTGTAGGTGAAGTGGAGAGCGCCCTGGGCTAGGAGTGAGAGACTTGGATTCTACTTCTGTCTGGTCCCTCGTGTGACAAGCCATCTCTTCCCTGGGCCTCAGGGTCCCCCTCTACAAATTGGTGAGGAGTAGGGAAGGGGGATGGGAGGAGATATGCTCCATAGGTCCTCACACAAGGGTCTGAACTCATCCACTTTCTGGACAAGAGACTCCCAGGTCCAGACCCCGTTCCCCGCATGTCACACGAAGTGCAAGAGCAACAGGACCAGGAGGCCCGTTTTACAGGCGGTGACCTAGGAAGAGAAAGCACAAGGCATAGAGCCGGTGGGGGACCGCCACAAGTTTACACACCCTGTAAACTAGAACCCAAGTCTCCCGACTCCCAGCCCAGACCTATGTCATTAGCAGCAGAAGATGCCTTTGGGAGTCCCCAGATGAGGAGCCCAATGGAGCAGCGAACGGGCAAGTAAACCCCGCAGAGCAATTGGCTCCGCCAAGCAAGAAGACCGCGCTGGGTCCGGGTGGGCCATTTCCGCGTGTGCGCTGGCTGGGGACCCGCAGGTGATCGCTTGCATGTTTGTGGATGTGGAAGGAACTTTAGTGGCGCCGTCCAGGGACCTGTGAGTGCTGGAGCAAGCTTCCACGGTTTTCAGGCGGGCTGTGCCAGGAGTCCAGCTCCGCACTCCCACGTGGGGCCGCGGGATCCCTGCGGCTCAGTCCTGGGGAGGATCAGCTCGGATTTGAGTCGCCCCCCACCTCCGGTCGGCGGTCTCAACGGAGGCGGGAAGCTCCTTCACCTCTCCCCGCCGCTGCAACTCAGCCTTGACAACTCTGCGGGTGCGCCTTACCTATCTCTCGGCAAGACTCCGAGGGGCGCCGGTCTGCTCGTCGGACACCTGGCCCTCGCTCGCGGTGCCGCTGCAGGGCACCTCTCTGCTCTCCGCTGGCCTCTCCGCGCGCAGCCGGCGCCCAGCACCGCCCCGCGCCCCCTGCACTCTGCGCGCCGACCTGCAGTCTGTCGGCTCCCTTTTTCCTTCCCCGGGGCGTCCCCTCCTCCGGCCCCGCCCGGCCCCCAGCACACCCATTCCTCCTCTCCAGGCTGGCTTCGGGCGCCTCCGCCCAGCGGCCTGGCCTCGCCCGGCTGTGGGCTCCGACCCTTCCGTCCCTTGCAGCGCCCGCTTCCTGGATCTGAGACCAAATGCCTCTCCCTTCACTTCAGCTTGCCCGGCGCTAGGCTGATCTCCGGAAGGCGAGGCTGAGCGTTGGGTGCTGGTGGAATCAGGGTTTGCTCCTAAGAGGCTGTGTGATGGTGGGCAAGTCACTGCTTCTCTGGGCCGTGGCTTCCTCGCTGTAAAATGGGTACAGTTCCTGCAAGCATTCTCCACAGTGATGTTAGGGTCAGATGAGATCTTAGAATCCAAAGTAGTAAAGCCCGATGGTCACCAGAGAAGTCATCTGATTCTAACACAAACTCTCTTTTTCGTTCAGTTTGGGGAAGGGACTGGCTTCAAGGAAGTCAGTGGCAGAGCTCAGACTCAGAATCCACTACACCACTCTCTCCTTCACCCTAACCGATGTCTCCTCCCTGCAAGTCTCAGCAGTCCCTCACATGCCCAGACAACCGATGTCCAGCCACACCTCACTGGTCCCTGTCCCAGGACTCCTTCACTTTCTGGCCACCAGGCCCTCACTCAAACTATTGCCTCCTTGCTGGTGACACTGCAGGCTCGCAGGCTCGGGAAAAGAGAGGCCGCCAGGGACAGCTGGGAAATGAGGGCCTTTTCTTTTAGCATTTAAAAGAAAAGCTGGGAAATGGGAGGCTGTGGGAGGGGAGTAGGGGGGGGGGGGGCAGGGAACAGCCGCTCAGGGACTCTGGGGGAGTCCCTGTCAGAGCCTTCTTTACCAGCCTACAGCCTTAGAATAATTAATAACAAATCGAGGCGAGCTCTTGCTCCCTTGCAAACAAAGATCTGTTTTAGAACATCCGAGACACATACCCTCCTTCAATCACAGAATCTCAGATTATATCTAAAAAGTGCTATCATTGTAAAAAGACCTAGAACTGGAGGGAATGTTGTCCAAAATTGCTAATCTTCATCAAAACACGTTACTTCCTTGTTATTTCTGTGGTTACTTATTTTGACCCAGCTACTCCTTTTTCTTGGTCTGGATGTCACCTCTCAAGGAAGTCATCCTGACCCTGGGCGTGCAGTCTCAGATTTCAGTCTGCTTAAGAATCACCTTGGAGCTCCTCTCAGTAAAGCAGATTTTGAGTTCCACTCCAGAGGTTCTGCTTCAGGAGATTTGGAATGGAGCCCAGAAATGAGCATTTAAAAGAAAAAGGATTCCCTAATGATTCTGATTGGAGTGGTTCTTGAGACCAGCCCTGAAGATCAGCCCTGGCTCAGTTAGGGTTCCTTCTCACATCCTGCCAGGGCATTGCGTTGACTTTATAGGACTATTTATTTCAGCTATATATAGATTGTGAGATCTTTGAACATAGGGATTGTCTCTTGTTCCATCCAGTTCCCCGTACGTTTTCTTCATAGAATTCAACGCAGTCTTCTTTTTATCTGAGTACTCATTTGGGGTCTGCCTTTCCCATTAGACTGTAAGCACTACGAGAACACAGACCAGGGGTATCTTCTTCACCATAGAATACCCCGGATGTAACTCAATGTCTGTCTCGTAGGTGAGGAGAAGCTTTGGGAGGTAGGATCAGCATGGATTGTGTCTGCCCACAGTCTCAGAAGCCTGGGTCACCAGGGAAAAAACAGCATGAATCACAGAGGAAGTTTAACGGTCACATCATGTTACTTTATTCCATTACTCATCAGGAGGCTGTGCCTGTGCTGCCATGATCTTATCTCCTCTTGGCTTGTCAGTTTGACCCTCAGAATGCTTTGTCCTTTTGTTCTGCGCTTCACCCTTCTCCTGCTCTGCAGGCAGCACAGAGCTGTGGAAAGAGCACTGGAAGAGGTGGAACAAAGTTGGGGTGGGGTGGGGTGGTGTCAGGAGACTGCAGACCTCGGTGGCCTCTTCTCACCTCACCCTCACACACACTGTGTCCTTGCTTGTGGTAAGTGAGGTGGCACAGTGGTCCAGAATACGGACTTCAGGGTCCAACAGAGCTGGCTTTGAATCCTAGCCCTGCCACTTAATGGCTGTGAGAGCTTAACTTCTCTGAGTCTCAGTGTCCTTATCTGTAGAATGGGGATAAAATACCTACATCTTATGGTTGTGTGGATTATAGTAAGAAATTACAGTTATGCACCACATAACAATGTTTCAGTTGATGACGGACCGCATACACGATGGTGGTCCCATAAGATAGTACCATATAGCCTAGCTGTGTGGTAGGCTGTGCCATCTAGGTTTGTGTAAGTGCACTCTATGATGTTTGCACAGTGATGAAATCACTAAGGACGCATTTCTCAGAATATGTCCTTGTCATTAAGTGATACATGACTGTGCATGTAAAGTGCTTCACCTCGTACCTGGCACCTAGAAAATGTTCCATAAAGAATAACTATTAATGAGGGCATGTGTGTTCATGCTCACGTAAGTATGGACTTTCGAATCTTATGGTTTAAACAATAGGGGCTATTGGAATGCAGGCAAAAGTGGCGTAGGTGAGGACTAGGGTTGCAGAGGAGGTGGGTGTATCAGTCGGGAATCTTAGTTGCAACAGACAGAAAACCCACCTCAAACTGACTTAAGTAGAAAAGGTAATTTTAATAGCTCATGTAATTACAAAATTCAGAGGTATTCAGGTATGACTGGATCCAGGAGCTTAGATGATGTCTTCAGGAAGCTGTCTCTGTGCATCTTTGGGCTCTCCTTTTTTCATAGTTTCCCCATTCTCAGGCAGGATACCACTTGTGGTAATAAGATGGCTGCTTTCAGGTCCATGTGTATACTCTATCCTGTCAGTAAAACCAGTAGAAAGAAATTCTTTTCCCCAAACCCTCCTGACAGAAGTCCTGGGTCAGACTCTTACTGACCTGATACAGGCCCAGTGCCCATCCCTGCACCAATCACAGAAGCCACGGAAAGAAGCTGGCAGGGGCGTCATCTCTATTCAAACCACATAAACTTGAGTGGGAGAAATGGGTGAAGAGGGTCAAAAGGTGCAAACTTCTAGTTATAAAAGAAAGAGTCATGTAACATACAGCGTGGTGACTTTAGGAAATAAAACTCTGTTGCATATTTGAAAGTTGCTAAGAGAGTAGACCTTCAGAGTTCTCATCACAAGAAAACAAGGTGTTTTTTAAGATTGGCACCTGGGCTAATAACTGTTGCCAATCTTTTTTTTTTTCTGCTTTCTCTCTCCAAACCCCCCCTGTACATAGTTGTATATCTTAGTTGTGGCTCCCTCTAGTTGTGGGATGGGGGACGCCGCCTCAACGTGGCCTGACAAGCGGTGCCATGTCCGCGCCCAGGATCCGAACCCTGGGCCGCTGCAGCGCGTGAACTTAACCACTCGGCCACGGAGCCGGCCCCGAAAAAATGGTTTTGTAGCTATATGTGGTGATAGATATTAACTAGACTTATTGTGGTGATCATTTCACAATATGTATACACGTGTCAAATCATTTATACACCTGAAACTAATATAATGTTATATGTCAATTATAACAATTTTTTGAAGTATGATTGACATTATACCTCAAAAAAAAACCACATAAACTTCAAGTTGGTGCGGGGAGGGGGTATGATTCCCTAAGGAAAATTTGGACACTATTATCAGAAGTAGGGTGAATGGCTGTGCAGTCTGAAACAACAAGTGTTCTCTACGGTGGGCTGTGGAAAACAGATACGAGTTGGACAGGCAGAGAGGAGGGAGGAAGGCACCCCAGAGATTCAGAGCTCAGCAAAAGTGAGAAGAGGGGAATAAGTGTGCTGTGAGCCCGACTCACGCATCTGGGGCAGGGGAGCAGGCATGTTCTCTGGAGTCCTAGAGAGAAGACTTGGGACCAAGTGGGCTTGAGGATGGGGCAGTCACAGGACCCAGATCTTTGCTCACCGGGAGCATGGAACAGGCTGCCTCTGCTGGAATGGGCTTCTCATCACTGGAGGTGTGCAAGCAGAGCTTCCTTCTCAGAGTGGCTATCAGAGAAGCCTTCTAGATCAGCTCTGAGATCCCTTTCATTTCCCAAATCTGAAATTCTGTGGTCCAGAAATCAGCTCCTCCCCCCACCCCCCACCCCGATCCTGATCCTGACGCCTTCTCTCTCTAAGGCGAATGCTCTGTTAAAGAAAGACTCAACCTGGCCTCCTGGGAGGGACAGGACCCACCACAGTTCTCAGGGGAACCAGGGGTGGGGGCTCTTCAGGGTCTCAAAAGCACCTTCACGCTCACTGCCTTGTTTGGTCCTCTCACTTGTCCTGTGAGGAGGGCAGAGCGGGAGTCAGGGGTGCTGTTTACCGCATGGCCTTTGGAGTCCAGACTTGAGTCCAAACCATAGATTTGCCTCTAACTAACAACAGGAACTCGGGCAAATCTTCATCTGAGCCGGTTTCCCCTTTTCAAAACACTGTCAGTAATTCAAGCTTGTGGGCCTGTTATTTGCTGTGAAGATTAAACAATGCATGGAAAGTGCTTAGGACAGCCCTGGGCCCTCGTGGGTTGGGCTGGAGAGGGGCGAGTGTGGTGGAACTGAGTTGAGCTGGGTAACAATACCTCCTTGCAGGCACCCAACATTTCACAGGGCATTGCACACCCACAGTCCAGCCTCTGACTGCAGATTAGGGCCGTGTGTCAGTCAGGGTTCTGGCAGGAAACAGATGACCTTGAAACTGTGTAATTTGAAGAGAGTGTGAAGGAGGGTTTAAGAAACCAACAATGAATAGTGCAGTAGGCCTGGCTATCAGTGGGTGGAGACGGAAGCCACCGCTGGGCTGAGAGGGCGAGAGGAGGAAGGGGTTACTGGAACCCAGAGAGGGCAGCTGGGCTGGAGCTGCGGCCCTTGGCAGAGACAGCACCAACTCATGCTGACCCAGCAAGGAGAGAGCTGGGGAAATAAGTACCTTCCTCTCCCTTTTTTTCCTTCCCCTCCCCACTGTGGTCTACCACTGCCTCCCTTTGCCCCAACCCAGATAGAAGCTCAAGAGCAAGGAGGCCCGTGGTGGATGGAGAATGGTGGTGAGTGCATGGAGGGGCAAGTGGGAGGATGAGTACAGGCAGTGACAACAGTCATATGGCTGGGGTCCTCGCCACCCCTTTTCAGCCTGCTCTGGGCAAGGGGTGGTATAGAGGAGTAGGAGAACTAAGCAGTGTGGGAGGAGGCTGTAAGCCCAGTCTGGTTACCCTAGAAAGGGGTAGGAGGACAGCCTGAAGTTCCTGAAATACCCACAAGCTGTCTGTCACCTCCAGGCCTTTGTCTGTGCTGGTCTCTCTGCCTGGAATACCCTTCTTCCTAGGCCTGGCCAACTCACCCTTAGATGCTACCTCCTCCTGGATCAATCTGTGCCTGAAGTCAATCCCAAGTCTTTTTAGTTATGAGATCTAAGATACTCTCTTCATTTGAGCTAGTTTGAGCTGGGTTTTCTCTTACTTGCCACCTAGAAGTCTAATCCAATGTCACCTTGAGCCCTGTCTGCCCCTCCTCCCTTTTAAGATTTGTCACTGCTTCTTTTATGTTCCCACAGTACCCTGTGCAAACTTCTCTCATGGTACTTGTAGCAGCTTATGGTGAATATTGTTTACAGGCATGTCTCCGCTACAAAGCTGTGAGCTCCTTGAAGCCAGGGACCAAGTCTGATCCATCTTTGTGTCCCCTGGGGCCCAGCTCAGGCTGACATACCTCACACTGGCCAGACCACATCAGGCATGTTATCTTCAATTCCAAGCAACACAGATTAAGGGCACATTAGCCAATTGGAGCCTGTTGAGCTGAGGGCAGTGGTGTGGAGTCTGGAGCCCATGTTCTATGCAGAACAGAAGCATCAGGAAAGTTTAACTTGAAGAAGACACCACTCCTGGGATAGATTCATTCGCTGACTCAACAGGCCATATCTGGGTACCTCCTCTGTATGAGGAGGCCCTGGGCTGGGTCTGAGGGGGCCACAGATGATGCAGCTACAGTCCCTACCTGGGGAGCTCACAGGATGGGGTCAGGCATAGAAACAAGTAACTACAATGCAGTGTGGCCACTGCCACCTGAGGGGGATGTAGGGCGTGGCCAGGGAAGACCCCTCAGAGGAGGCCTTGCAGGAACACAAAGTTATGACAATGTTGGGGGCAGGTTTGAGCTTAAGATAAGGACTAACTTTCTAACCGGCAGAATTCTGCAAGAATGGAAGCTGCCTGCTCCATATCTCGGGCTGGGTGAGCAGGGCCAGGATGACCACTGCACATACTGCATATTGATGTCTGTCAATGAAAGGACCAATGTGGAGGCTATAGGGAATGCCTTGTAAGGGTCGTTAAGCCACTCCTTCCTTTTACGTGTTAGGTACTAGAATACAAAGACACGCCAACAGTCTCTGGCTTAGAAAATCTCACAGTTTAGGAAAATTGAAAAAACGTAACACAATGGCCTTGAACCAGTGTCTCTTGGACTGGAATAATGTATGGACTGCTTTTAAAGGAAAAAAATTACTGAGGTCCTCAGGGCTGACAACCTAACTATGTTCAAATTTAAACTCAGTATGAACTCCAAGCCAACCGGAAAAGCAAATCTTTTATATAGACAATTTTCATTCAATACAAACTTTTATTGAATATGAACAAAACTAAAAAACAAATAAAATTCTAGCAACAACACGAATGTGACTGGTCATGTTGAGTTCTTTTGCACTCAGCCTGCCAGTTCTGTAGAAGTATTCCAGCTAGTAAGTGAAGAAAGAATGATAGAATCAGAGTGTCACATTTTGCAAACCCCTAATAAAACAATGGATCTAGGGAATGGTCAACACAAAAAAGAAAAAACAAGCAGATATCACCCGCCTCTTGATGTAAGAACACACCACCACCTACGAAGCAGACTTGCCCAAAAAATCACACTGGAATCAGACCAAGTGTCAATATCTACCTTTCAATCTTCAGGAAATACAAGAGAAAAAGACAGAAAGGATCGAGGGGCAACCATAGGTGAAAAGACACTTAGACATTTACAAGACATATGAACCCAATGCAGCGTGTGGACATTGTTTGAATCCTGATTTGAACAAACCAACTGTAAAAAAATGAAAGAAAGAAAGAAACAATTGGAGAGATCTGAATATCGACTGAATATTTGTCATTATTGAAGAAGGTTTTTTATGTGTCATAATGATACTGTGGTTATGTTTTTTTAAAGAGTCCTTATCTTTTGGGAATACATACTGAAATATTTATGGATGACATAATATGGTATCTGTAGTTTGCTTCTCAATAATCCAGGGAGGAAGCGGGAAGTGGGCACCAGTTTAGATAAACTAAGATTGGCCATGAGTTAATGACTGTTTTAGCTGCATGATGGGTACGTGGGGGTTCATTATTGTATGTTTAAAAGATTTTATGATGAAAAATTTTAAAAATGAAAAATCTAAGATTCTAGAACATTTAAAATTCAGGCATCTCCCCTGTACATTGCTGATGGGCGTATAAATTGGTATAACTTTTATGGATGGCAATATGACAATATCTATTAAAATAAAAACGCACATATCTTTTGACTCAGAAAATCACTTCTAGAAATGCAACTTCTGTACTCACCATGTTAGATATAATACACAAACATACACACATTTACATATGGATTCTCATGGCAGCCTTGTTTGTAAAAGTAAAAGATTATTAATAACCTAAATGGCCTCCATAGGGCACTAGCTAAATGAGTCATGGTAAATCCACTGAATGGAATACTCCATTTTTTTTTTTTTAAAGATTTTATTTTTTCCTTTTTCTCCCCAAAGCCCCCCAGTACATAGTTGTATATTCTTCGTTGTGGGTCCTTCTAGTTGTAGCATGTGGGACGCTGCCTCAGCGTGGTTTGATGAGCAGTGCCATGTCCGTGCCCAGGATTCGAACCAACGAAACACTGGGCCGCCTGCAGCGGAGTGCACAGACTTAACCACTCGGCCACGGGGCCAGCCCCTGGAATACTCCATTTTTAAAAATGAGGATGGTCCTTAAACGCTGATCTGAAACATTCGCCAAAGGGCAGTGCTGTGTGTGTATTATGCTACATACGAGAAAGAATGTATATAATCATGTATGCTTATATATGCATAAAATATTTCTGAAGTACATCAAAAAGACATTTACCATCATTTAGGCCTCCAGGAAAGAGAATTAGGTTTACAGAGGAAAGTGACAGGAGCAAGATTTACATTTCAATGCTACCATTTTGTACCTTCTTATTCCATGTGCATGCATGACTTATGTTAAAAAAAAGATCTGTTTTAAAAGAAAACAAAATTAAGACATTCCAAAATATAATTATAAAGACTATGTAGCAATATGGGAAAATGTTTGTAATATTATGTTTGGTTTAAAAGAATACACAAAATTTTATCCATATAATAATTAAAAGTACATAAAATATGTCTGTTCATGATCAAGTACTGGAGACACAAATGAAAGGGATGTGTTGTTAGGTGGGAATGGAAGTGCTGGTTGCTTTTTTTTAATTTATAGGTATTATAATATGGTATGATAATATGCATGGTAAATTACAACTTGGTAAGAAGAAAAATACGATTTAGATTGCAAAAATCTGATTTCCATGGGGTTTTCAGAGAGAAGCTTTTTCCACAAAGCAAGGTGTACCTGGTCACGTTGCCTGTGCTGGTTCTGCTTGGTTTCCTGCCAGCCTCTCCAGAGGAACCAGATGCTGGACCAGTCACTGCAGCTGGTCACGTCTTCACGCTTAGCACTTGTTCACCGGGTCCTGGACAGTCTGTTTATTTATGAGGAAAAGACTCTACACAAAGAAGAGGCTTTCTGCAGGCGGGAAAGCCAGGGTGTTAAATATCCTCCTTCATATGCTCAGCTTCCTTCTTTGAGGAAGGGACCCAGTGGGAAACTGGCGGTGGGCTCTGTCCAGGCAGGAAGGAGAGTCAGGAACCCACAGCAGTGGCCTTACCCGATTCCACAGGCCCGGGCTCAACTGAACTCTGGCCTTCTGTTCTGCATCCTCCCTGGCTCTGCCGACCCACAGCCCACCTGTTCTTGGAGGCTTGTCTCCTCTAGGGCATCTGCCGTGCTCACCTGTCAGAGGCAACTGTGGAAAGACCCAGACTGGGAGCCGGGACTGACACTACCCCTTACTAACCGTATGACTTCATACAAGTCACTCAGCCTCCCCAGCCTCTGTTTTCTCATCCATGAAATAACCCTACCTATCTTGCCGCGCTGCCAGAGGAGTGAATGAGATGGTCACTTGCCTCATTCCGGGCCCCTCACTACTTCTCTGTCTACTGCTTCTCAGTCTCCTTGGCCTGCTCCTCCTCAGCCTGTGCCTCACATTTATCAGTCCTCTTCCCTCCTCTCTCCTTGGGCTCCCAGATCTAAACTGCTACTCACCACACCCATGCTCCAGATCCACACACCCAGCTACCTCTTGGGCCTCTCCATTTGCATCTCCCACAAGTGTCTCAAACTTGATTTATCTAAAACGGAACACATCATCTTCCTCTCCAAACTTGGTCTTCATCCAGTGTTCTTTATCCCAGCAATACCTCTAGCATCCACTCAGCTGCTCAAGCCAGAAACCTGGGGACTTTCCTTGACTCGACTCCAACACCCACGGACAACAGCAGCAGCAGCCACCTTCCACCACGTGGCCTGGGAAACAGAGAAAGCGGGACCGAAGCAAGACAGAATGAAGCAAATACACCAAGAAGCCTGGCAGAGAGTAGGAGAGAAAAGACTATGTGAGTTCCTAAAGGGCTACATGCTCTGGTTCTGTTCTTGAGCCCAGCTGCAGCCCACCTCTTGGATGTTACGAGAGCTTCAGGACCTTTTCCAATAATGCTGCCACTGTCTCTAATTTTTTTTGGCTTAAGTTAGTTTGAGTTGGGTTTCTACACTTGCAAATACACCGTACAAGAGTCCTAATTAATATAAACATATCGTATCAATCCAGAATAGGCTAGGCTATGCTGTGGTAAGGAACAACACCCACAATTCGGTGACTTAACTCCATGACATGTTCAGCAGCAGCAGGGGCTCTGCTCATTGCAGTCCCTTAGGAAGCAGCCACCATCCTGAATGTTGTTGGTCACTGTTCCAGAGGGAAAGAGAAACCCTAAGGGGTTTGACACCAGCAATTCAATACTCCAGCTCAGAAGTGGCATGTCACCTCCATTTGTAACTCATTGACCATAGCAAGTTACCTGGCCCAACCCAACCACAAGGGGGCTGTGAATAGTTCTGCCATGTGCCTGAAATATTTGGTGAACAATATTAATAACTACCTTACATTTCCTGCTGCCTATTCCACGCCAATCCCTGAGCCTAATGAAACCAAGGCTTAGGAAGGTCAGGTAACTCAGCCACTATACCAGGCAGAATGATTCTCACTGATCCAGAAGGATAGGAGAGGGTGCGGAATGAGAGAATGTACTTCAGACCACTAACACAGTACCTGAGACTAAAAATAAATGCTGAGTAAATGTTTCTGGCATTCAAGAACAGGCTGTATAGTCACTTATTAGGGTTGCTGGCTGAGTACCAGATGGGTAGCAACACTGTGCACAGCCTTCCAACCATGAGCATCTAACTCCACTTTTCCTCGAATAATTATTTCTCTTCTTGGCAGTAATACCGCAAAGTAATTATCAACTACTCCCTACCTCGCCCACTCCTACAACAGTACTGTTGGCTCCATGGCTGGGAAACCAAGGCCTACAAAGGATATGGGTAAATTATGGGCAAACAAAGCACCAATCAACTAATACTGACTGAGTGTCCATGACATGTAAAGCATAATGTCCTGGGCTCCAAGTCAGTGTGCACAGCAGGAAAAATGTGAGAAAGGGGCTTATACTTGGGACCTAGTCTTGGCTTTGTTGTTAATTTACTGTGTGGCCTTGAGCAAGTTTCTTCCAAAGTCTTGATTTTATCTCTGTAAAATGAGGAGACAGGAATATACCTGTAAAGTCCCTTTCAGCTTGGATAACTGATATAAATTATGTGCAGGGTCAAAAACCAAACCTCAGATATGGGAGGACTCACCTTTCTTTCTAGAAGCCAGTGAGGCCACAGAACCCTGGGAGCTCAAAAAGGACTTTAGATATGCTATTATCTAAAGCTGCACTTTCCAAAATGGTAGCCACTAGCCACATGTGGCCATTCGAATTGTGGCTAAAGTGAGGTGTGCTGTTAAGCATAAAATACACACCGAATATCTAGATTAAGTATAAAAAAAGGAATGTAAAATATTTTTATATTGACAATATTTTGGGTCAAGTGGGTTAATTAAAATGTTACTAAAATTAATGTCACCTGTTTCTTTTTACTTTTTTAATGTGGCTACTTCAAAATGTAAAACTACAATGTGGCTCACATTATACTTCTATTGGACAATACTTGTATAAGGGGAAACTGAGGCCCAGAGAGGGTAAATGACTTGCCCATAAAGCCAGGTCTGGAACCAGGTCACCTGACTTCTCAGTCAAGGCTCTTTCCACCCTAACTGCCTGTGGTAGCCAATTTCCAAGATGGCCCCTAATGATCCTCACCTCTCATCACCTTTGTGTAGTCCCTTCCACACTGAGTAGGATTCGCCTATTAAGAGACAGCAGAAATAACTGTGTGACTTCCAAGGCTGGGCCTTAAAAGACATTGTGGCTTCCACCTTGTCTTTTTCTGGCATCACTTGCTCTGGGGGAAGCCAGTCACCAGGTCATGAGAACATTCAAGCAGCCCTATGGAGTGGTCCACAAGGTGAGGAGGTGAGGCCTCCTGTTAACAACCAACAGCAACTAAGCATGTGAGTGAACCACCTTGGAAGCTGATCCTCCAGCTCCAGTCAAATCTTCAGATGAAGCTGCCCCAGCTGACATCCTGACTGCACCTCATGAGAGACCTTGACCCAGAATCACCCAGCTAAGCTTCTCCCAAATTCTGGACCCACAGAATATATATGAGATAATAAATGTTTACTGTTTTAAGTCGTTAAGTTTTAGGGTGACTTGTTACACAGCAATAGATAATTAACACACAGCCTTATAAACTTACGGATCTCATATAAGACAAACTGACTTCTATCTTGGGCATTTGTACAGTGTGAGAAATTATTCTTGTCTTTCCCCCAGCCTCTGGCCTAGCTCAGGTTACCTAACTAAAAATAGCCATCAGGCTTGGGGAATCCAACCCAGGAAGCCAGGATCCCATTTTATTCTTTAAAAGGGTCTTTCCTTTTTCCCTTTATTGTGGAAAGCACCCAGGTCTCCTGAGAATGAAGAAGCACCACATAACACCACCTTCACTTGGGCCATACAGAGATATGATTCCTACAACATGAAAGGAACTGGAGCCCAGAACTGCCCAATTAAATGCAGTCTTTAGGAAGTGATAAATATTTGAGAAATGACACACTATGCTTTCTGAGTTTCTCTGAAAAATGGTGTCAACAGTAGTGCGAATGTCTTATATTTATTCATATAATGTGTTGCTTTTCATAATGTTTTCACATCTACTATATTTGAGGTGGAAAAGATATAAATAAACCAGGATACAAATGGAAACAATGGCTCAGAGCTCATGCTTTGCTCAGTCGCATGGTGAGTGAATGATGGGACCAAGTCTAGAATCTGGGTTTCAGCGACTCCAAGTAAGGCTCGGTGCTTTCCAAGGCAGGACCTCCCAGCTGTGGTAACATGAACGTCCTTCAGTTGGGGCTATCCTCTGAGATCAACGAGCACTTGTAAGTCTCCTTAAAGGCCTCAAGGAAAAGTGGTATTACTTCATCCACAGTGACGTGCCTCTGGAGCTCCTCACTCAGGGAAGTGACGCCGGTGCCAACCAGCCCGCAGGGCACAATGTGCTCAAACCACGTGAGGTCCGTCGAACAGTTCAGAGCCAGGCCGTGGGACGTGATGTGCCTTCCACAGCGGACTCCTGCAAGACAAGCCAGAGGGTCTTAGAATGGGAACCCTCCGTCCCTGGGATTCACAATCCCCCTCAGTGTGATGAAGGAACTGGACTAGATCACTGGTTTTCCAACTTTGTTTCTGGAGCACCCAAGGAGTCGTGCACAGATCGGGGAAGGGGGACAAAATTAGGGAGGGACGTGAGGCTCCACAGCAGCTGCACTTATTATGGAGATTCCAGAAAAAGTCCTTTAACATAAAGATTGTGTTGCTTTAAAAAAAAAAAAAACCTGAAAACTACTAACCGCCCTTATTGTCCTGACTGTGATTCACGGGAAGTAACCTGGCAATTCACTTCTCGTAAAGACAAGCGTTGGATGAGATGACCCCTGAGGGCCCTTCTGAGGGTTCTGAATGTGAGACGTCAGTAACGAGGCTTAAAAATTCCCGCGCTGCGGGTAGCTCCGATTCAAAGCCCGCGCCAGACACGCCTCCCCCGCGCCCGCGCTCGCCCTCCCCTCCAGGGGTCAGGCCGCGCCCCGCGGCGCTCACCGATCGCGCAAATCTTGCGCTCGCCGAGCCACACACCGGTATAGGGCGGGGGCCGCGCGCGGGCGTCCGACAGGCCCCGGAGCTCGCACAGGCGCACAGCGCACGCCTCCAGCGCCGCCACGTGGGTGCGCAAGCGCAGGCCGAGGCGTCGCAGGTCGAGCACCGGGTGGCAAAGCAGTTGGCCTGGGCCGTGGAAGGTGGCCAGGCCGCCGCGGCCTGTGGCGCGCACCTCGGCGCCCAAGGCCCGCAGCCGCGCCGCCTCTTCGGGCGTCAGGCCGCCGCGCAGCCCGGCTGTGTACACGGGCCCCGCAGGCTCGCAGAGCAGGAGCGCGCCCGCCTCAGTCCCCGACAGCGCCTCAGTGCCTGGCTCGGCCTGCAGCCGCCGCAGCCAGCGCTCCTGCAGCGCCAGCAGCTCGGCGTACCGCACCCGGCTCAGCTGCACCAGCCGAACGGCCCGCGGCTGCATGGCGCCTCAGCATCCGCGGACTCCGCCCCCTGCCGGCTCCTGGGGGCGTGCCAGGGGGCGGGGACTCGGGGGCAAGTCCTCAGTACCTGTTACAAGCTGTTGAGAGGCTCGTCCCCAGATCCGGTACTAGGTGTGACTCTTAAGGTTCATTCGTTTCAGCAAGCAGTATTTAGGGCCTCCTTGTTTCTGCAGGCCCTGCCCGAGGCGCTTCGTACAGTGGTGTACAGTGTATGGGGTGGGGGGCGAGGTGTCCAGGGAAGTTACATTATTAGAGCAGACAGTAAGCAAGTATTAAAGCATTAGATAAATAAGGCTATTTCACATGTTGATAACTGCTATGGAAAGAAAAATAAAATAGGGTATTGGGGGCCCTAGATGGAGTTCCCTGAGGAAGAGATTCTAAGGAGATGAACTTGCAGGAGCTTTTTGCGGGGGAGAAGATACTTTCAAGACCATGCCTAGAAGAGAGTGATGGAACCAGGGTTAGGCAGAAGGAGAGGTTGAAATGCGAAACAATCTCAGCAGAGGCCTCAGACAATCCCAAAGAATGATCTGAGCCTGGGATGACCTTTTAAAGTTGTTTCAGATGAAAGAAGGGGGCCAGAAATTTGTATCCTTGCATTGACCAGTGATAGATAAAGGCTATATCTGGAGAGGCGCTGTAACTTTTGGCAAGGCTGCTTCCTTCCGTGGAGGGCAATACCTACTCCCAAAAGCTGGGGGGATGGCTGGCTAGGTCCGGAGGATGGATCTGGACTACAGCATCCATTATATTGTATTGGAGTGTCATGTAAACAAATCTGAATTCATTCCATAGACTTTTACTGAGTACTATGTGTTAGGCCCGTTGCTGGGTGAAGAGGATACACGAGGCTATACCACCCCTGTATTCCTAGTAGGGTACAGAACCCAGTTTTTGTGTCTTCAGTCTATCCTCTGAATCTGTCTTCCAAGCTGCAGCCAAGGATGGTGCAATTGAAAAGAAGAACGAAAAGAAGAAAGCAGAAAAGTTTAGAGAATAATGTAACAAATTACTGTTTACCCACCATCCAGCCTTGTCAAATTTTAATATTTTACTATTTTTCTCGGGTCTCTTTTAATTTTAGAAACTAACAACTTGGATTGCTCCCATAGGTATCTAAAAGACATTTCATAAATATAGACATAAAAATCCTAAAGCAAATATTAGCAAATTGAATCTAGCAATGTCTAAGAGGATTAATACATTGTGATGAAGTAATGTTTATCCCAGAAATGCAAAGTTGGTTTAACTTTCTAAAATCAAACAATATAATTTATCATAAAGGAGAAAAACCATATGATTATTTTCAATGATGCAGAAAAAGCAGTTGGCAAAAATCAACACCTACTCTGACTAAAACTCTCAGCAAACTGCGAAGAGAAGAGAAATTCCCAATAGATGAAGGGTATTGCATCAATTATGGTTCAGAAGAGAGAAACCACACAGGTAATATTTTAACTAAATTTTGTATTTTGAGAAAATTGCAGACTCACAAGCAGTTGTAAGGAATAATACAGAGAGATACTGCATACCCTGTATGCATGTTCCCCCAATGGTAATTTCTTGCCAATGTCAGGATGAGGATTGTGACAATTGATGTTGACAGAGTCAAGATACAGAACCTTTCCATCATGACAAAGATCTCTCATGTTGCTCTTTTCATCTACACCACTACTTAACTCTTGGCAAACACTGTCTGTGTTACATAAATGGAATCATAAAGTAGGTAAATTTTTGGGATTGGTTTTTTTTTTCACTGAGCATAGTTTTTTGGAGACTCGTCTAGGTTATTGTATGTATCAATAGTTCATTTCTTTTTGTTGATGAATAGTATTCCATGGTATAGATGTACCGCATTTTGTTTATTCATCCATTGAAGTATAACTAGGTTATTTCCAGTTTTCAGATATTCTGAATGAAGCTGCTACAAACATTCATGTACAGGTTTCTCATGTGAAGATGAGTTTTCATTTCTCTGGAATAAATGCCCAAGAGTACAATTGCTGGGTCACATGGTAGCTGCATGTTTAGTTTTTCAAGAAACTGCCAAACTGCCCTCCAGAGTGGCTGTACCATTTTGCATTCCCATCAGCAAGATTCGTATGAGCAAACCAGGTTCTGTGCATCCTCACCAGCATTTGGCATTGCCACTGTTTTTTATTTTAGACATTATGACAGGTATATACTGGTATTTCATTGTGATTTTAATTTGTATCTCCCTAATGGCTAATGGTGTTGAACATCTTTTCATGTGCTTATTTTCCATCTGTATATCCTCTTCAGTGAAATGTCTGTTCATGTCTTTTGCCCATTTTCTGATGATTGTTCTTTTCTACTGTTGAATTTTCAGAGTTCTTTGTATATTCTGTAGACTGTCTGTCCTTTGTTGGATGAGTGGTTTGTAAATAGTTTCTCCCACTCTATGGCTTGTATTTTTATCCTTTTAATGGGGTTTTTTGCAGAGCAAACGTAATTGTGATAAAGTCCAGTTTGTTCACTTTTCCTTTTATGGATCATGCTTTTGGTCTAAGTCTGTGCCTCACCCGAGATCCTGAAGACTTTCTCCTGTGTTTTCCCCTAAGTTTTGAAACTTTGGTCGTGTTTTCTTGTTTTGTTTTGCCTATGGCTGTCCCGTTGCTTCAGCACCATTTGTTCAAAGGCTGTTTCCTCCGTTAAATTGCTTTTACACCTTTGTCAAACACCAGTTGAGCATATTTGTGTGGCCAATTTCAGGGTTCTCTTCCGTTGATGTATGTCGCTTCCCTCCACTAATACCACAAATTCTTGATTGCTGTAACTAATAAGTCTTAAAGTCAGGTGATCTGATTCCTCCCACTTTATTCTTTTTTCCAAAATTGTTTTAGTTATTCTAAATTGTTTTAGTTGTTTGCCTTTCCATATAAATTTTAGAATAATCTTGTCTGGATCTTAAAAAACTCTTGATAGGATTTTCATAAGACTTGCATTAAACCTGTCTATCAATTTGGGGAGAATTGACATTTTTGCTACATTGGGTCTTCCAGTCCGTGAGTGTGGTCTCATTATTTACTTAGATCTTCTTTGACTTCTTTCATTAGCGTTTTGTAGTTTTCAGCATACAAATCTATACATATCTCGTTAGATTTATACCTAAGTATTTCTCTCTTTTTAAGGTGATTCTAAATGGTGTTTTAAATTTCTGTGTCCATGTGTTCATTGCAAAGATATAAAAGTGCAATAGATTTTTGTATATTTATCTTGCATCCTGCAAGACACTTTGTTGAACTCACTTATTAGTCCTAGGAGTATTTTGTAGATTCTTTAGGATTTTCTCTGTAGACAGTCTTGTCATCTGCAAACAAGAACAATTCTATTTTCTTGCTTTCTGTTGGGTATGCATTTAATTCTCTTTCTTTTTTTTTATTTTTTAAAGATTTTATTTTTTCTTTTTCTCCCCAAAGCCCCCCGGTACATAGTTGTGTATTTTTAGTTGTGGGTCCTTCTAGTTGTGGCATGTGGGACGCCCCCTCAGCATGCCTTGATGAGTAGTGCCATGTCCGTGCCCAGGATCCGAACCGGCGAAACCCTGGGCCGCCTGAAGTGGAGCATGCGAACTTAACCACTCAGCCGTGGGGCTGGCCCACGTTTAATTCTCTTGTTTTGCCTTATTGCACTGAATAGAACTTCCAGCACAACGTTGAATAAGAGTAGTAAGAGCAAACATCCTTGCCTTTTTCTAATCTTAGGGGGAAAGCGTTCAGTCTTTCACTGTTAAATATACTGTTAGTTGTAGGTTTTTTGTAGATAGTATTTATCAAGTTGAGGAAGTTTCCCTCTGCTCCTGGTTTCCTGAGAGTTTTTATCGTGAAGGATGTTGAATCTTGTCCAAAGCTTTTTTTGCAATGATTGATATACTCATGTGATTTTTCTTCTTTAGCCTGTTAATATGGTAGATTACATTGATTGATTTTTGAATGTTGACTAGCCTTGCATAGCTGGAATAAATCCCACTTGGTTATGGCGTATAATTCTTTTTATACATTGTTGTATTCAGTTGGCTAATATTTTGTTGAGGATTTTTTTTCTTTTTGAGGAAGATTGGCCCTGAGCTAACATCTATTGCCTATCTTCCTCTTTTTGCTTGAGGAAGATTGCCACTGAGCTAACATCTGTGCCAATCATCCTCTATTTTATGTGGGATGCCACCACAGGGTGGCTTGGTGAGCAGTGCTAGGTCCACTCCCGGATTCAAACCTGCAAACCCTGGGCTGCCAAAGCACAGTGTGCGAACCCAACCACTATGCCACCAGGCCAGCCCCTGTTGAGGACTTTTACATCTAAGTTTATTAGAGATATTAGTCTATAGTTTTCTTTTTTGCTATAGGGTAATATACTAGCTTCATAAAATGATTTGGGAAGTCTATTTTCTGGGAGAGATTGTGCAGATTGTCTTCATTCTTCTTTAAACATTTCGTAGAATTCTCTGTGAAATCATCTGGGCAGGGAGAGTTCTTTTCTGAGATTTTTAAAACCACAAATTCAATTTTCTTAGTTATAGGGCTATTCAAATTATCTATTTCATAGTGGGTGAGTTGTAGTCATTTGTGTTTTTCAAGGAATTGGTTCATTTCATCTAAGCTGTCAATATTTACATGGTCTGCAGTGTTGTCCTTTTTGTCGTTCCTGATGTTGGTAATTTGTATCTTCTCTCTCTTTTTTGTCTGTCAGTCTTGCTAGAGGTTTGTCAATTTTATTAATTTTTTTAAAGAATCAGCTCTGTTTCATTGTTTCTATTGTTTTTGTTTTCAATTTCATTGATTTCTGTTCTTATCTTTATTATTTTCTTCCTTCTGCTTGCTTTGGGTTTATTTTGTTCTTATTTTCCTGTGTTTTCTAGGTGGGATCTTAGATAATTGCTTTGATATTTTTCCTCTTTCCTAGCATATAGGTAGAGTGCTATAAATTTTTCCCTCTTAGTGTGACTTTAGCTGTCTCCCACAAAGTTTGATATGTTCTATGTTCATTTTCCTTCAATTCAATGTATTTGTTTTGTTTCCCTTGAGACTTCCTCTTTGATCCATGGATTATTTAAAAGTATGTTGTGTTCCTGTTATCTTACTGTTACTGATTTCTAGTTTGATTCCATTGTGGACAAAGGATACACTCTGCATGATTCAATTCTCTTAATTTTTTTTTTTTTAATGGCCAATCATGTGGTCTATCTTGGTATATGTTCTGTTGGCATTTTAAAAGAAGGTGGATTCTTCTGTTGTTGGATGCAGTGTTCTATAAATGTTAATTAGAATCTGTTGGTCAATGGTGTTGGTGAGTTCTATATCCTTGCTGATTTTCTGTCTAGCTGTTCTGCCAGTTGTTGAGAGAAGGGTGGTAAAGTCTCCAACTATAATTGTGGATTTACCTATTTCTCCCTTAAGTCTCATCGGTTTTTGCTTCACATATTTTGCAGCTCAGTGCATATACATTTAAGATTGTTATATCTTCTTGGTGAATTGACCATTTTATAATATTCTTCTCTGTCTCTGATAATTTTCTTTGCTCTGAAGTTTATCCATTATTATGGTAGCCACTCCTACTTTCTCCTTTGATTAATTTTGCATGATATATCTTTTTTCCATCCTTTTACTTTCAATCTGCGTTTATTGTTATATTTAAAGTGAATTTCTTATAGACAACATATGGTTGGGTCATGCTTTTTCCCACTCTGTCAATCACTGTCTTTTAATTGATATATTTAGATCATTTAGATTTAAGGTAATTCGTGATATATTAAGGCTTAAGCCTGACATTTTATTTTTTTGTTTGTTGTCTCTGTTTATTATTTTTATGTTTTCTTTTTCCTATCTTCCTGTGCTCAACATCATTAATTATCATGGAAATGTAAGTTAAAATTAAAACCACGATGAAATGCCATTATACACACAGCAGAATGGCTAAAATTGAAAAAATTGAAAACATCAAGTGTTAGCAAGGTTGTAGAGCAACCAGAACTCTTATACATTGTTGTGGTAGTGTGAAATGGTACCAGTGCTTTTGGTGAAGGTCTGGCATTTCTTATGAAACTAAATATATGTGTATTCTATGACCTAGTTTTAATCCTAGAAATTTACCCATGATAAATGAAAACATTTATACTGCAAAAGATTTATACAACAAAGTTCACTGCAACTTTATTCATAATACTCCCAAACTGGAAACAGCCCAGGTATCTATCAATAAGAAAATGGTGTGTTATAGTCATGCAATGGAATACTGCCCAGCAATTAAAATGGACAAACTATCTTCTTTGAGTAGCATAGTGTGTAGCTCACAACAGTCTCAAGTATGATGACTATGCTAAGTGCTTCATGCATTTTATCTTATTTAATCCTTCCAGCCCTATGAAGAAGTCACTATTATTGTTGCTGAGCCCCTTGTGTATATTTTCTTATTTAATTGTATACGCCCCTTTGACACAGTATTCTGACACCAACTGGAATACTGAAATACAATTTAATTCCAATGCTAACCATCCAAAGTTAGCACCAGACTCCACAGGTATAAAAGCATGGTTCCCAACAAGACTGTCCTTCTTCAGATGCCAGCTTCACTAGCTGGGGGTCCTGGCCACCTGCACTTCTGACCAGCTGGCTACAAATTCTGAGGTTTCCGTGACCCCCTTGGGTTCAGTAAGTTCCTAGAACAACTCACAGAGCTCAGAAAAGCACCGTAGCTGCAATTCCAGTTTTATTATAAAGGATACAAATCAGGACCAATTAAATGAAGAGACACACAGGGTGGGGCCTGGGAGGGTTCTGAATTTAGAGCTTCCATGACCTCCACCCATGGAATTAGGAGGCATCACGCTCCTGGCACACTGATGTGTTCATCAACCAGGAAGCTCTACTGAACTTTTGTGTTAAAAGTTTTTATTGGGGTTTCATTACATTGGCATGGTTGATTGAATCATTGGCTGGGTGACTGAACTCAATCTTCAGTCCTCCTCTTCTCCCTGGAGACCAGGCTGGCTCAAAGTCCCAACCGTCTAATCACTTGGTTGATCTTTCTGGTGACCAGCCCCCATACTAAGTCATCCCATCTCTTAGCAGAAACTCAGATTTATGATCCAAAGAGTTTGTGATAACAAAGACACTCCTATTACTTGGGAAATTCAGAGGGTTTAAAGTCACCCTCCCAGGAATCAGGGACAAAGGCTAGTCAAATTATTATATAAGAGATAGGCATTATTATTGCTCCCATTTTACAGAGAAGTAGACACCTACAGAGGTTGCTGAAAGTCACACAGCTAGTAACCAGCAGAACTAAGACTCAAACCTAGATATGTCTGCTCACAATCTTGATACTCTTCTCCACTATATATATTGTCGGAAAGTAATTGCTCACTGTTTACTGAATGAATGAATTACTAGGAAAACATCGAAGATGATTCTGAAATTTCTAGCTTAGGGGACTGAGAATGATCAAGGACTTTCTAAGAACTTTGTTGTTCCTAGACAAATGTATACACTTGTGTAACCACCACACCAATCAATCATGCATATGGAATATTTCCATTACCCTAGAAAGTTTTCTTAGGCCTATTTGCATCAATTTCTCCTCCCTTCTTCCCCAGGCAATCATCCGTCTAATTTCTGTTACAGTAGATTGGTTTTGCCTGTTCCAGGACTTCATATAAAGGGAATTATGTAGTCTTTTGTGTATGGCTTCTTTTACTCAAAAGCTATGGATTTTTTAAGATTAAAAGTAGGTAAAATATCAAAGATGACTAAATTTAATGGTGTTCTGTTGATGGACAGAATAAGAATAAGAAGAAACACTTAACTCATAAATGATTATGTACTTAAAAAAATTTTTCTTGCCTTCATTTCAGCAAAATCACTCATGTTGTTATAATCAAGATTTTAAAATAAATTTATTTGATTGACAATAAAGTCCAAAGTTAAATAAACTTTGTTGAGTCATTGTATGTTTTAGGGTTTTTTCTAGTTATTAATTTCAGTTTAGAAAAACTTTCCAGTAGCAACTGGAATTGTCAATAAAATTCTTAAAGCAATATTTTAGATTTTAAAAAGTATCATGAATTTTATATATTATGGTTAAATATTATGAGAACATATAATAAATTATCTATTTCATAATTATATTTATATTAAAATAAATTTAGAAAAATTATTCACATATAATACATTATAACAGAAAATATTCCAAAAACATTTTAATTTCATCATATAAATCACTACCATCATATAAATCACTATATTGTGATTTTTATCATTCCTTAAAGCAATACCTAAGTATAAAGAGTCCATATCATGCTTCACACATGCTGTAACCAGATAAATGTAAGAGTAGTATGAAATGTTTAACATTGCAAAATATTTATTAGTTGCCATGTGCAAACTGTTGCAAATACCAAGCAATTCTTGAGTTCCTCCTAGGCCAGGAACTGGAACACAAAGAGAGGCAAGAAAATGGATTCCCTGCTCCTCTGGGAAATGATGCTTCTTATGCGCTCTGCGCTCATGCCATCTGAGAGAAAGGATTTCACGGGACCAGTTCATTTGTTTGTCTCTTCTCTTACCCAAGAGCTTCTGCCACTCACGTGCCCCCTATCTTCTACAGCAGTGTCCAGCTCTGGTGTGAGCAGCCACACAAGCTACAGAACTTCAGACACAGCCATGCAATGGAAATGGTCTAATCCATGATTGAGTGGGATGGTGGTTACACAGGTGGATACATTTGTCTCCTCAAACTATGCACTAAAATGTGTGTGTTTTATTGAATGTAAAATATACAATTTTTTGTACTGAAGATGTAGGGCAAGACTTGTGGGGAAGTGACCCTGGAGCCTGAATGGGGTTAGGCAGAGAAGGAGTGTTTAGTGTACAGGACATCAGCTCCCGAGTGTCAAGGCAACCGTGTATTCTTTATTAAACTGTGTGTGTGTGGCTGATACATAAGGCCTCTAAAGCCCAGGGCCCAAGGTGGGGACCCCTCTTGCCCAAGTCCATGGGTGGTATTGCATTCTTGATTCCTCCTTTTTCCTTCACTCCCCCATATCCAGTCCATCAGCTGGTCCTGTGGATTGTGCCTCCAAAATAAATCTCTCTCCTTTCTCCATCTCCACTGCCCCCCTCCAGCCCAGGCTGCCATCATCTCTCACTGGGACTACAACAATCGCTTCTTAACAGGCCTCTCTGCTTCCACTCTTGCCTTCCCCCTATCTGCTCTCCATGTAGCAACCAGCATGATCTTAAAACATAAATAGCATCAAGTTGCTATCTGGCTTAAAACCATTCAACTGCATCCCCTTTGCTCTTCAGATAAAGACCAATAACCTTAGTGACCTTTAAGGCTCTTCAAGGACTGGCACCTGTGCAGCTCTGTGGCCTCAGGCCATCCTCCCGATTCTGATTTATTCTGGATCAGCACATCCTGTTCAGTGGTTTGGGTGATTGCCCAGAGGTTTGTTGTCTCCTGCACGCACCGCAAGCAGGGAGGGACTATGTGTTTTGTTCATTGCTCGCCTACCTTGTGCAATGAAAGTGCTTAATAAGTATTTTTGCCAAATAGCCAAATAGATGAATGGATTTTTTTAAATTGGAGGTTGGCACAGACAGGTCTGGGTGTTTGAAACGTCCCTGGCTGCAGCATGGAAGGTCAGATAGGTGGGAACAGGCTGGAGGGAGGTGGCTGCTGCCTGTGCACGGGCTTAAGATCTCACTGGACCAACCAACTGCCACTTTTGAGAGCTAATGATGAAAAAAATAAGAGGTAACAAAGGCTGAAACAGGGAAGGAGAGGCCAAGAAGCAAAGGCTTTCTGCTTTATATAATGGGGATCTGTGTAAGATTTCATTGGAGAAGTTTCCATTACTAAAAACGGATTTCAGAACCCCTAGTGTAGTGGAAAGAACAGCCTGGTAGTCAGGAGTCCTGAGCGTATGCCCTTTCCCTCTATGTCCTTCGGTAAGTCCCTTGCCTTTCTTGAATCTTGGTGTGGGCAGGGATCTGGTAGACAGCGCTGACAATCAGAGTCTACACAGGGTGGCCAAGCCCTCACGGGCCTGCTCTGGCCTGAGTCCTTGCTTAGTCTTACCTGTGCCTCCTTAGAAGCTGAGGAGAGGGTTAGTGATACTAGAGATTAGGGACCCGAGAGGTCCCACATTTATGTCTTATCACATGCCTAGGGACAGGCTGGGCCCCTGGCTGTTGTTAACGAGGAAGGAGAGGGAGCCGATGGGATCTGGCAAGGGGGCCATAATTGGCTATGGGCCTTGTGCTGAAGGGTCAGGATCCACAGTCAGAATCAGGGTACAAAGGGATGTGGCTCAATCTAGGAGCGTAGTAGCCAGCAAGAACACCAGGATGCAGACCACAGACAGAACTGTGGATCCCCAAAGCAAGAATGCAGCCAGCAGCTGGGGAAGACAGGCTATTCCGTGTCCAGCTACATGGATTGGGATCCAGCAGGACCCTGGCCCAACAGGGACCTGGGGGCAGATTTTAAAAACATCCAATTACATTTCTGTCTCATAGAAGAAGTGTTTTCTTCTTCTATGAGAAGTGCTCTGGCAGAGTCAGTGGCTCCCTCTTCTCTGTAGCTCTTGTCATGCTGTACTGCCATCACCTGTGGACATGTCTGTTTCTACTTCTGTGCCAATTCATTTTTATATTACGAGCACCCACTGTGGGGTGGGGTAGGACAGTAAGTATTCATTGGATGGATGGATAGATGGATGGATGGGTGGATGGATGGGTGGATGGATGGGTGGATGGATGGATAGACAGAGGGAGAGATGGAACAACACACTAACCCCATATGTTGGGGAAAGGCTGGGGCTCAGTATGTAGATGGGTACTCAGGGGAACCACATACCCTTCTAATACCCAGCTTTCCAGTTTACTGCTTTTATTTATTTATTCAGAAAACATTTTTACTGGGCACCTGCTATGTGCCAAACTGTGAGATGTGTACTATGAGGGATTTTAAGAGGAATAAGACAGGGTCCTCGTTAAGGGCAAGGATTCTGGAGCCTGACTACCCAGATTTGAATCTTGTCTCTGCCACTTACTAGCAGCCTAATGGTAAGCAATTTAGTCACTCAGTTTCTTCATCTGTGAAATGAGGAAAATAATAGTGCTTCCTTCACGGGTTGTTAAGATATTAAAAGCATTGATGATTTTAAAGCTTTTATAGTGCCCGGCACACAACATAAGTGTTAGCTTTACTCTGTATCCTCAGGTCACAGGTCAAATGTGGGGAGGGTGAGAGGGTGATGAACCCAACTTACAATAACCAAGGCTGACTACGTATTAGCAGAGGTCCAGACAATTTGTTGAGGGAAGGGATGGGGGAGGCATTGGGGAGGAGGTGCTCTTGGAGCTGAGCCTTGTGGGTTGACTTTAGATTCGATTCAGCATGCTATGGGGTGCACACATTTTAGGGCAATGACAGGCAAATATCAGTCCTGAATCCTGAAAATTTAAGGTCCCTAGAGACCTGAGGGCCACCTTGACCCATTGTTTCCTTTTATGGTCAAGACACCTGGTAAAAGGTCCCAGTTCAAGGACACACAGCTGGTTATTTATTTAACAAATCATTCATTCATTATGCAAATATCTACTAAGAACTTACTGTGTGCCTGGCACTAGGCTAGGTGGGGATCCAGGGATCAAACTATGCCTTATCTGCCACGAAGGAGCTCACATTTTCAAATAAATAGTGCTAGACACAGAACATGAACCCAGATCCCCAGTCTCCCAGCCTAGATTTCCTTCCAATTCACACCAGGACCTTCCTCAGGCTGGAGCCCTGGGTTCCTCTTCTACAGGAACCAAGTCACTTGAGTTACTTTCCCCACCTCATACAGATTTATTTGTAGATTATGGGTACCTTGGGACAGGATCTTACGTAACCCAACCTCTGTTTTTCCCTCGGAGCCTGGAGCTATCTAAATGCTGTGTTTATTTTTAAACAACAGCACTGCCATTGATGACTCACAATGACTTTTGTAAATCTGCTCTGAAACCTACCATTGTATGTGTCCATCCATGTTATTTTGTCTCCCTTCCCAATTTCTTGGCCCTGAACCTCATTCTGGCTGTTATTCTGTCCCCTGACTCCGTTCTTGCTTCCTCCTCCCCTACTCCCGTGGACTGTTCCCCAACTACATAAGGGTTAGTTGATATTTATGTTTGATTGTCTACACTTCCTTGGCCCCAAAAATTGCTTACGGAATCTAGCCACACACCCTTTGAAGGGCTCCCTTCTTGTCTAAGAGGGTAGCTGGGGCAGAGAGAGATCACACCCACCCTAGGTTCCCTCTCTGGGTTAGTGGCCTCACCATCCTCAGAGATCTTGTATCCGTTAGGCACCACAGGCCCAGCACCTGGAGCTGACAAGCTTTTTTTTTTTTTTTTAATTTTTCCTTTTTCTCCCCAAAGCCCCCCAGTACATAGTTGTGCATTTTTAGTTGTGGGTGCTTCTAGTTGTGGCATGCAGGATGCCGCCTCAGCATGGCTTGATGAGTGGTGCCATGTCTGAGCCCAGGATTTGAACTGGCGAAACCCTGGGCCACCGAAGCAGAGCACGTGAACTTAACCACTCAGCCACGGGGCCAGCCCCTGACAAGTTTTTCAAAGACTTATAAAAATGTTTAAGACCACGCTCCTTCCCATTTTTTTTACAGAATCGAAAATACAAAAACTGAAAATCTAAATCAATAAATATTTTTTAAAAGTTTACCAGTATGAACTACTATCAGCTTAATTAGTTGTTCAATTTAATTGTGACAGTGACTGCCACATATCCCCTTCTTCCTTTATTAATAGAGTGTCTGAGTTTTAACTAAGCACAAGATCACCCAGCAAAAGAATACACTTCCCAACTCCTCTTGAAGCTAGACCTGGTCATATGACTAAGTTTGGGATGTAGAAAGTGAGTACGAGTGCTACCTGCTCCTTCTGGTTGTGCACTGGATGTGGGCTCTTCTTCATATTTCCCCTGATTCTCTGGCCGGGGCTGCTGCATTGGACAACTCCAGGGGCACATTCGCGTTGCAGTACATGTGAATGGCGCTCCCTGCCGTTGAGCAATGCAGTGGCCCTGCCCCTGGCTGCGATGTAGACCTTAAGGCCAAAGCTGGAACTGGTGTTCGAAAACATTTGATTACATTTAAAAAGTAATTTGTAAGTTTGCTTTTCTCACTTTACAAACATTCCATGTATGGTCTGTGATGGCCAAGAAATCAAATCTTATCATAATTTAAGTAGACATAGCCAAATGATTTCAAAGTAAAATTTTAAAAAGCCTTTCAAATATTCTTAGCAAGGAAATAATATTTGATATGGGGTATAGAAACATTTTAATATGGGATAGAGCCTTCCCTGACCTCTCCATAGAGGACAGCACCTTGCCTCGTACACCTCTGTTTAGATCCCCGCCTCCCGCACTGGGCGGTCAGCTCCTCCAGGTGAGGGGTGGGGTCTGATGGCTCTCTGGGCCCAGCAGAGGCCCTGATGATGTGGAGCAATTTTCCAGTAAATACTGAAGGAATGGATGGTAATAGAGAGTCCCGACGGTATTTACCGCAGCCCTCTTCTCACTTGATAGCCTCTGTGCGCGTGGAGCCGCACATTTAGACAAACTAAACTTGATCTTCTTGAAAGAGTCGGCTCTTTAAAGGCAGAGACCACGTCTTCCACATCACTTCTCGCTCTCTCACAGACTGGGAAAGAGCACACAGATGTGAAGAGTGGAGGAGCCTGGTCAGGCAGAATTGAATCTCAGCCTGGACTCTTAGGAGCTGAGTGTCCCTGGGGAAGTTACTTCACCTCTCTGAGCCTCAGATTTCTCAGAGGCTGAGGCTGAGGATTTGTCTGAGGTGTAAGAGTGGGGATGACAGAATCTACCTCATATGGTGGATGTGAGAACTGAGTGAAATAATGTATATAAAAGCGTCCAGTGGTTACCAGGGGCTCGGCGAGGGGGAATGGGGAGTTATTATTAAGGGGTACAGAGTTCAGTTTGGGATGACGAAAAAGTTTTGGAGATGGATAGTGGTCACGGTTGCACAGCAGTGTAAATGTACTTAATGCCACTGAACTGTACACTTAAAAAATGGCTAAAATAGTAAATTTTATATTATATATATTTTACCACAATAAAAATACATAAATAAATATCCTGAGTGAAAGAAGCCAGACCCCCTCCACCCCACACAAAAGAAGCCTGGTCCCAGGTACACAGTGGATGATCTGTATGTCTGCATTTTGTTCTTCCTTCCGTCTGGATTTCTCTTCACCTGGGATCCAGGGCCACGGCCAAGAGGGAGGATGACGGAGAGCAGGATGCGTGTTGAGAGAGGAAGTGATTAAACATTGAACAAGGATTTGGTGGTTGTGGGGTCAAAGCTAGGACGACCCCCTGGGAAAGCCAGGCATGAGGAGCCGGGCTGCCTCTCTGCCTGGAAGGAAGAAGGATGTCCGGGGGTGAGGGATGACACTAGTGGTTTTGGCCATGGGAGGAAAGTGAGCTATCTAAATTAAGGAAGAAAGGCGGGAGGGAGCTGCAGGATGTCCATACTGGCCTATGTTGCAAAAATAAATGCTTCTGGAAGTAAATACATACGTAAATAAATAAGTACAGATTTTTTTTAAAGCCCCCAAATCCACTTTCTTGTTCCACTTTACCAAGGACGAGGGCAACATAATAAGCTGAGAAGGAAAACAAAGAGATTTTAGATTCCGGCTGCTATGGGAAAATTACAAACGACATCTGACGCTATCTTTGTTTCTTTTTCATTATGAAAAATACCTTGCCTGACATGGGCACCCTGCCACCATTGGAGAACCGTGAGAATCCAGTTTGTTCCCAAAACACTGCCATAGAGAGGTGAGGTCACAAGAGAACATTGCTCTCCCCCAAGGGAGCCTGACCAAAAATAAATAAATGAATAAATGATAAATAAATAATGTCCTGGAAGAAATGGGAATCAGAGCACATGGCCTCTGGTCTGGTGCTTTCACATCCTAGCTGAGTGCCCTGGGGCGGGTCATTTTCCCTCTGCACTTTAGTTGTGTTCATCTCATAGGGCACTTCCATTTCTAATATTCCACGAGTCTAAGATATACTTTTCTCAAGCCCTTGAAGAGAACAATGGGAGTTGGAGAGAGGAAAGAAAATACAGAGCTGGATGGTAGAGCTGAATATCCCAGAGCTGGAAGAGAGATCACCTCACTCATTCACTCATTCATTTGCTCATCCATTCAGTATTCCTACCTGATCAAATACCCTGTGCCTGGCCCTGTGTAGGGAAGTGAGGACCAGAAATGGATCGGACTCAGTTCCTACCCTCACAGTTTGCGGTCTAAGGTAAAGACATCACAGAGCTTTAAAAACGATTGGACCAGAGTTTCTCAAACCCGAGTCTGTAGATCCCTCGAGGCTAATAGATGTGTTTTTAGGAGGCTGAAATATGTCTATGAGATCTTTTAAATGTTATCTTTTACTTTGGTGATCCAAACAATTAAAATAAACGTGTTCTGAACTGTTTGGAAGACCACCAGCTGCCATGCCACTTTGGCATTTACTTTGTGTTTGTGATCCCTCTGATGCCCGATAGTGCTATGTTGGTTGTTATAGACAGACCAGGAAAACAGGGAGGTGGACTAAATGTAAATGATGCTCCATGCCAAGTGAAAGTCAAGTGAGGTCTTGGTGCACTGTCAGAATAACGGTTTCCCATGAGCTTGACGAGAGAAACATGGCGGGAGCTGTCTGCAGCACACAGTGCCGTGGGTGGCCAGACTCAAAAGAACTGTGCTATGGTCAGGTTCCACGCGGCGATTTAATTTCAGCAAAACAACGTCTTCTGTCACATTACAGTGAAGTGTTTATTCGAATTGTATAGGTTTTGTAGTTTTATGTTTCATTCGTCTTAGTTTAGAGTTGTAGAAGAGTTATAAACACAAGGAATATAGACTGAGTTTTGTGCTTATAAATATGTAAGTCGTATTAAAATAAAAATAATTTAAGTCAACTTTGGTGTGAGTCTGTGAGAATTTAAACAGGGGCCCATTCATTACTTGAGTTTGAGAAAATTTCTGTTATCTGCTCCCTGAACAATTCTCATTGTTAAGAATTTCTTCTTTCCGGGGGCTGGCCCCGTGGCCGAGTGGTTAAGTTCGCGCGCTCTGCTGCAGGCGGCCCAGTGTTTCGTTGGTTCAAATCCTGGGCGCGGACATGGCACTGCTCATCAAACCACACTGAGGCAGCGTCCCACATACCACAACTAGAAGGACACACAACGAAGAATATACAACTATGTACCAGGGGGCTTTGGGGAGAAAAAGGAAAAAAATAAAATCTTTAAAAAAAAAAAGAGAATTTCTTCTTTCAGTCTAGTGGGAGTCTTTCCTGCTGCCACCTAAGGTCAAAATGGCCTCCAAAAAGATGAACCACAACCTATCATCATTTAGTTCAATAAAAGGTGTACAGGGCCTCGAGGAGGCAACCCCGTCTTCCAGGGTTAGGCACATCTGATTGAATTTATCTTTTTCTGCTGCCCCCAATATGTACTTTCTGCTGCAGCCATGCCTCAGAGGTTGGTACCTTAGCAGTGTTTTTACTAAGAAACTTGGGCAAAGTCCTTAATCCCTCCAAACTCCACTTCCCTAATCTGTAAAACAGTCATACTAATAAAACTTTACCTCTTAGGGCTGTTCTGAGGATTAACTGGGCAAGTGCCTGGCGTATGGTAATAATATTTGTGAGAGCCACCATTTAGCATTAGCTAAACACATTTTGCACTTTATATTATTTAATCTTCCCAACAACTCTGCATGGAGATAGTTTATCTCAATTGTATAGCTCAAGAAACAGGCTTAGAGAGGGAAAGCGAATTTGCTCAAATGGCTGAACTGGGATTCAGATCTAACTGGCAAACGTGGAAATGGCCTTTGCTTCTGACCGTTGCCTAAAGTACTCACACCCTACCAGCTCCATCTGTGGATATATCCTGCCTGCCTTTTAAAATTCTTAGCTAGAATTAAGCTCTCCTATGTGCTCTTACCTTTAGCTTGGCCTCATGGATTACAAGAATTTAATCTAGCTTTGTATCATACGAAGTCAGTTTACCTGCTGGGGAGTGGTGGATGGGGACACAATATCTGCAGTCTGGGAACAATCAGATGTTCTCATGTTCTTAGCCCCCACCCAGTGAAGTCACTACATCCAGAGCCCCTTCCCAGAAAACCCCCACCACTCCTTTTCCTTGCCTCGGTTCCCAGGGGCTCACTTAGGCATTTGTTATATTGAATGGGATTGAATGGAGCCAGGAGACTTGGGCTCCAGCTCCTGCCCCACAGCTACAGGGTCTGGTTTGGACCAGTCATTTGAACTCTCTGGGCCTCAGACTCTGTAAAATGGGGTGGGGGTGTGTGTGGAATGGATGCTTGGTGAAGTCCTACCCATCTGCAAAATTCTATGTTTCTAAAGTTCTAGCCAGAGCATTGACGTGAGGCCAGTGGCCAGCTTAAGCTTCTTGGAGCAGGGCATTTCCTGAGATAACGTTTATTGTAGTATATCTTGATGAACTGTAGCAAGAAGGGGAAAAAAATGGATATTGAAAACAAACCTTACCATAGTCATGTTTGCCTTCCAGAGAATGCCACATTCATCAGTAGAGATAAGATTTTATTTGTCTAGAAAAATGCCATCATCAGCCCTTTCGGATATGAAAGGTGAGTCTTTCTCCCTCACCCCTTGAATAGGGTATGCTCTAGAAGGGGAGGGCAAGACAAAGAAAGGTACACATTGCACTGCATAAGAGAATGATGAAAGTTTAGCTATTGTTCACGGACAGCTTCAGAGACTAGAAGGTAAAATGCTTAAGAACAGAGAGAGGAGAAACATATGGACTTTAAAGAGGGAGAAAGAGCCTACAGAAAGATGTCATCAATGGGAAAAACCTCATGACAGAGGATGGTTAATAAATTAGGGAAGTAACATTTGACTTTCAACTTCTTTCTTGTCTGTGATGTAATTACTCTCCACCACCTGTAACTCTTCAGTAATAGACTTGTTAGTACCTCCTTGGGAGAAAGAAGTATGGGAGGTGGGAGGTTGGTGTCCACTGTGGGACAAAGCGGGTCAGACAGAGTAAAGCGAGGGCCAAGGGCAATGATCACAGAGCTGCTGCAACAATTTAGCGCAACCCCCACTGACTGAGAAGAAGGTAACATGCCTTCCCAAACCCTTGGAGATATGGAGGAGGGCTCTGAATTTCTGCAGTATATGGCATGAAGAACTGGCTCATTTTACTTTTTGTTCTTTAATACTTTATTGAGATATAATTGACATACACTGAACTGCACATACTTAAAGTTTATAGTTTGGTAAGTTTTGACATATGACGTGTATGTCAGAGACCGTTATCACCATAATGAACATTTCCATCACCCCCAAAAGTTTCCTTATTCTCCTTTGCAATCCCTTCCTCCAACCCCTTCACCCATTCCCAGGCAACCACTAATCTACTTTCTGTCACCATAGATTGGTTTGCATTTTCAATGTCTATATCTTTTTGAGTGAACCTTAGTAGTTTGCATCTTCAAGGAAATTGTCCATTTCATCCAAATTATCAAATGTGTTGACATAAAGTTGTTCGTAATGTTGTTTTATTTTCCTTTTAATATCTGTAGAATCTAAGGATATCACAAGTCTCATTCTTGATATTTGTAATTTTGTCATCTTGTTTTTTTTTTCCTGATCAGTGTGGCTAGAAGTTTATCAATTTTATGATCTTCTCGAAGAGCTTTCTTTTGGTTTCATTGACTTTCTCTATTTTTCTGTTTTTGACTTCATTGATTTCTGTTCTTAATTTTTTCCTACTAAGGGTTTAAATTGCTCTTCTTTTTTCTTACTTTTAGGTGGAAACAGATGTAATTCATGTAAGACCTCTTTTCTTTTTCTAGTATAGATATTTAGAGTTATACCATTCTGGCTACTGCTTCAGTGACATCCCATGAATCTTGATATTGTGTGTTTTCATTTTTTTTTCATTCAAAATAATTTATAATTTCCCTTTTGATTTGTCTTTTGACCCAGGGTTATTTAGAAGTATGTATCTTGTTTTCAAATACTTGGGCATTGTCCAGACATCTTTCTATTATTGATTTTTAATTTAATTGCCTTGTGGTCAGAGAACGTTCTTGGTATGATCTCAATAGTTTTAAATTTATTGAGACTTGTTTTATGGCCCCAAATGTAATCTATCTTGGAAAATGTTCCTCGTGCACTTGAAGTAAATGTGTATTCTGCTGTTTTCGGGTGGAGTGTACGAGAAATATCAATTAAGTCAAGTGTTTAATACTATTGTTTAAATCTTCTACATCTTTACTGATCTTCTATTTTTTTTAAATCAATTGTTTAGAGAGAGATATTGAAATCCAGCTAGAATTGTGGATTTACTCATTTCTCTTTGCAGATCTATCAGTTTTTGCTTCCTATTTTGAAACTCTGTTATTAGGTAAATTAATGTTTAGGATTGTTATGTCCCCTAGATGATTATTTCCCTAATTTGTTTTCTGTTATGTCCTCTAGATGTTACTTCCCTAATTTATTAGCCATCCTCTATCACGAGGTTTTTCCCATTGACAACATCTTTCTGTAGGCTCTTTCTCCCCCTTTATCATTATGAAGTGATCCTCTTTGGCACTGATATTATTAATTGTTCTATGTATTCTACTTACCTGTCTGTTCTTTGTTTCCTTTTGTTCTTCTTCTGTCTTCTTTTGGTCTAATTAAAATTTTTTATGATTCTATTTTATTTCCTTTGTTTGCTTGTTAGCTATAACTCTGTTTTGTTATATAATGATTGCTTTAGGGTTTAGACTATACATTTTTACATTTCCATCTACCTGTAAGTGATATTATGCCATTTCACATATAGTATGTGTGAGATAATAGAAAATATATATTGGTCTCTGCCCTCAGTGCCTGAAACAGACCTCCTAAAACCCTTGTAATATTCTAAGTGAAAAGAACACTAGGAGCATCTCTTGTTTCAATCTTGGCCTTTGACCTTTGTTCCTGACACAGTACCCCTGAAACCCTTGTAATTTCTTGGGTGATAGGAGTGTCTTGTTCTAATGAAGTGACTCTGGGTGGGCTCCTGGGTGGCTCCTGGATGAGGGCTAGTCACTAGAAAGACCAAGCCACAATTAGAAGCTTGGAATTTTTAGCCCTGCTCCCCATTCTCTTGAGAAAGGAGAAGGGCTAAAAATGGAGTTAATGGTTGATCATATCTACACAATGGAGCCTCCATAAAAGCCCCAAAGTATGAAGTTCAAAGAACTTTGGGGTTGGTAAACACATGGAGGTGCTGGGAGAGTGGTGTGCCTGGAGATGGTATGGAAGCTCCATACCCCTTCCCACATACCTTGCCTATGCATCTCTTCCATCTGGATGTTCATCTGTATCCTTTATCATATCCTTTACTAAACTGGTGAATGTAAGTAAGTGTTGCCCTGAGTTCTGTGAGCCACTCTAGCAAATTCATCAAACCTGAAGAAGGAGTTGAGGCAACCTCCGATTTATAGCCAGTTGGTCAGAAGTGCAGGTAACAGCCTGGACTTGTGACTGGTGTCTGAAGTGGGAAGGGTGCAGTCTTGTGTGACTGAGCCATTACCCTGTGGGATCTGATGCTACCTCTGGGTAGACAGTGTCAGAATTGGGTTGAATTCTTGGATACAACTCTGGTGTCCACGAATTGCTCATTGGTGTGAGGAAAAACCTCCACACGTTTAGTGACTAGAAGTGTCAGAAGTGAAGTGTTCTGTGTGACTAGTAAAGGAGACACATAGGAGAGAAATACTGTAGGGAAGAACTGGATTTTTTCCTACACAGAAGGTGGGGAAAACAGTTTTTCCTAATACATTGTAAGAATTGTAAAACAGCATACTTCCATTTTTCTTCTCCTGCTCTTTGTGCTCTTGCTGTCACACATGTTATTTTTACATACGTTATAAACTCTACACTATCTTGTTCTTTTTGTTAAACAGTTAATTTTCTTTTACAGAGACACAAATAATGAGAATTCTTATTTATTCTCCCATGTAGCACATTTTTTGTCCTCTTCATTCCTCTGTATAGATCTATATTTCCATCTGGTATTATTTTTCTTCTTCTGAAGAACATCCTTTGGCATTTCTTTCAGTATTTGCTTCCTGGTGACTAATTCTTTCAGTTTTTTTGTCCGAAAACATTTTTATTTTGATTTTTGAAAACGATATTAAAAAAAAAACTGATACTTTCATTGGATATAGAATTCTAGGTTCCAGTTTTTTTTTCCAGTACTTTAAAGATGTTGCTGCATTATATTCTCAGTGGCATTGTTTCTAACAAGAAGTCTGTTGTCATTTTTATCTTTATTCCCTTGTATGTAACTTGCTTTTTTTGTCTGGCTACTTTCAATATTTTCTCCTTATCACTGATTTTGAATGATTAGGCTATTTGTGCCTCGTTGTAGTTTTCTTCATGTTTCTTGTGCTTGGCATTCATTGAGATTTTTGATATATAGGTTTATAGTTTTAACCAAATTTGAAAAAAAATTCAACTGTTATTTTTTCAAATATTTTTTCTGTTCTACTCTTTATTCTCTTCTTTGGGAACACCAATTACACGTATATTAGACTAATTGAAGTTGTCCCACAGCTCACTCGTGTTCTTTTCACTATTCTTAATTCACTTTTGTCTTTGTATTTCGTTTGTATAGGATATTGCTATGCCTTTAAATTCACGAATCTTTTCTCCTACTATGTCTAATCTACTATTAACTCCATCCAGTGTATTTGTCATCATAGATGTTTGAGGTTTTCATTTCTAAAGGTTTGATTTGTGTCTTTTTTATATCTTTCATGCTCCTATTTGACTTTTTGAACATATGGAATACAATTATAAGAACTGTTTAAATGCCCTTCTCTGCTAATTCTAACATCTACGTCAGTTCTGGGTCAATTTCAATGAGTTAATTATTATTCTCATTATGAGTCACGTTTTCCTGCCTCTTTGCATGCCTCCTAATCTTTGATTAGATGTCAGATATGGTGACTTCTACCTTATTGAATGCTGGATATTTTTGTATTTCTATAAATATTCTTGTTTTGTTCCTGGATACAGTTAAGTTACTTAGAAGCTATTCGATCCTCTTGGGTCTTGCCTTTATGATTTTTTGGGTACATATAGAGTATTGCTCAGTCTAGGGCTAATTATTTCCACTACTGAGCCAAGACGTTTCTGATTACTCCACCCAGTGCCCCATGAAATATAAGTTTTTCCAGTCTGGCTGGTGGGAAGAGACACTATTCCTGGACGATAGCGGCTACTGTTACCTGTAGCGTGTTAGGGTGATTCTTTCCCTGGCCTTGGTAGTTTCTTCACAAACGTGCACTGATCATGACTGAGCTGAAAGACTCAAGTAAGAAATTTTGTAGCTCTCTGGAGTTCTTGCTGTGTGACGTTCTCTTCTCTCCATAAAGTACCTTGTGAACTCTAGCCATTCCTCCCTATTGAAAATTTGAAAAATGACCGCATGCTACAAATCAATGAATATATTAATAAGAATATTTATTAACGTTTATTGAACACTTGCAATTTCTGAATGAAGAAACTGAGTTTAGAGAAGTTAAGCAATTTATCAAGGATCATTAAAACAGAGGTGTTCTGTCTCTGGCACTGAAATTTTAAACCATCAAACATATAGTTAATGTGTTATTAGTTCCTTATTTTTGTGATAAGCTACTATTAAACCTGTGGTGTGGTTTATGATCAATGGCAGTTTAGAATACAGAAAATTTAGTAACTTTAAACACTGAGGACAGAGGATAAGAGAATGTGAGGTCATATGAGTCACCTAATAACAGTAAGTTTCGCTAACATCTATCAAGCACGTGCTGCAGGCTAGACATTTGGCTGAATGCTCTGCACGCACTGCCTATTTTACCCCTTATTCTATTCAGCAAATATTATCTCCATTTTGCAAATGAGGAAACTGAGGCTGAGAAAGATTTAAGTAAGTATTTGCCCGCTATCCCACAGTGAGATGGCAGAGCTAGACCACATCTACACCTGTCTGACCGCTAAACCCATGCTATTTACCACTCCACTAAATTGTCTGGTTTGGGAGAGCAGAATGACAAAAACAGATAATACAGGATCCCTGCCCTCTCAGAGTTTATAGTTTAGTGGAGGAGACAGGTGTGAAAACAGTTGCATTTGTATTGTTCTTTTAGTAAGACGTTCTTGATTGTAAGTGACAGAATTCCCGTTTGACCTACATAGTAAAAATGGGAATTTTTTCCCAGGTAATCATGAGACAGACAAGAAAGCAGCTGGGCCCTTAGGACAACTGGACCCAGAGGCTGGAATCTCCCCAGGATTCTCTTACTCTCTAATTCTTATCTGTTTCTTCCTCCCTCCTTCAATAATTTATCGTAAAAAATTTCAATATACAGAAAAACTGAAAGATTTGTACACATATATACCATGTTGATGCAAATAATCAATAATCAATCTACAAATCAAAATTGGGGTGAGTTTATATGAGCCAGTCTGAGAACTGAATAGCCCAGGAGAGCGCCTTCACCAAGGAAGGAAGCACCTCAAAGAAGCAAGGTATACAGTGTGGTTATGTACTATCTTGGAACAAGGGACATGCATCAGGTATGATAGCAATATCTCTTTTTACTACGATCACAAAATGTTGTGCTAGCACAGCAGGTCAATGGTCACAAGATGTACACAGTAGGTCAGTTTGACCCTTAGTTTCTGGGAAGAAATGCTCATTTTTAAAGAAATTCTGATATGGAGGGAGGCACACGTCCCTATCCTTAAAGGCATCCTTCTTTGCTTTGGGATATTATAAGCATTTAAAGCAGATGTACGGTGAATACTTGGCAGGTCATATCACTTCTTTCTGGAAAAACAAGGTCAGGCTGAATTAGTTTTAAACCAGATGGCTTCCTCATATGCCTCAATATTTTAACTTTTCTTCTTGCTTTTCATTTATTCATCAACCACTGCTTAGATTTTACAACTGTTCCATTTTGCTCTGTTTAATTTATCACATATCTGTCCATCCATTTCTGTTTTACTTTGCATATTGGATTTCTTTTCTCAGATTAGCTTTCCCCCTGATGGCCAAAATTCCCATTTCATACGTCACAGCCTGAATTCTGCAGCTCCAGTTCACACACCCCTATGGCAGGACTCAAATTCATCTGACGTGGGTTGTAGCCCCCTGGACTAACTAAGGGGAAAGGTATGCTGTAATAGGAGGCTCCACCCAGGACTACGTGGTGGGCATGGAGGGAGAGGCGGGAAAGGGAACCAAGCAAACACAACAATACAGATATGTAAGTGCGGTGACAATGGGAACAACAGGGGACTGTGGGAGTGCAAGGGGAAGCACCTAATTCAGCAGAGATAGTCACAACATGGCTTCTTTCAAAGGAGGTGATCCTGAACTGAATCTTAAGAGACAGGGGAAGTTAAGCATTGGGAAAAGGCTAGAGGCTAAAGAGATCATGGAGCTCAAAGTGCAAAGCAGTGAGAGAGTCTGGGGAGGTATAAACTAAGAAAAGAAAAATAACATGGCCACACACTGTGCTCCAGTGTTGAAATACTGTATGGTGCAAGCAGTAGCATACTGGCTCTCAGAGCTAATTGTGTGCATGTCAGTAGTTTGAAACTGGCCATTGTAAAAGTATTTACACCATGGAAATCAGCAAACCTACAAATGAGGGCTTTTTTTTTTTTTCTCATAAATTGGTTAAACATTTACCAGCACAACTGGCCCCAGGCTATAAAGACCTGAAGGTGACTATTTTATCTTCTCCGGATGTTCTCTCCTGTAGGCTGAAATATTTCTATTATAAAAGTTTCTCTTGCAGATTCTGTTTCTGGCCTTGAATTATTTTCCCTTGGAGTTTCATTCATTCATTCGTTTCACAAACCTGCCTGCGTGGTGCCACGCTTGTGCTGGTGGATATGATACAACCAAGAAGTCATGGCACTTGCTGTCAAATACTCCCAGGAGGCCAGGGCCAGTGCCCTTGTTCCTGTCTGGGCTTTGTAGGGCGTTTTACCAGGAACTAAAGTAGACAGATTGCTATCACGAGAGATTCCTTAGGCTGTGGGATTTTTTTTAAAAAAGTAACCGTTAACATTGATGGAGTCATAGCTGGCTCCAGGGTACCTCCTGTCTGGCTCCCACAGGAGATTATAATAGGGGTTGGCAAACTTTATCAAGTATGCTACCAAGTCCACTTGCAACCATTCTCCTATTCATATTTTCCTTTCCCTGCAGCGGTATGTTCAGACTGTCTTTACTATCAACAATTAATTATCAAAGTACCCACTGAACTATATGAAAGTAACTAAGGCACACTTCCGCCCTTAAGGAGAGTCATGACCTATTCATAAATATATATAAAAAAATAAAAACAGGGTTTGGTCTTGTGGCATAGTGGTTAAGTTCACATGCTCTGCTTCGGTGACCCAGGGTTCGTGCGTTTGGATCCTGGGTGCGAACCTACACACCGCTCATCAAGTCATGCTGTGGTGGCATCCCAGATCAAAATAAAAGAAGACTGGCACAGATGTTAACTCAGCAACAATCTCCCTCAAGCGAAAAATAAAGAGGAAGATTGGCAATGGATGTTAGCTCAGGGCCAATCTTCCTCACAAAACAAACAAACAAAATAAATAAAAACAAAAATAAATGAGAATAGGGGCCAGCCCTATGGCTGAATGGTTAAATTCGTGTTCTCTGCTTCGGCAGCCCAGGGCTTTGCCAGTTTGGATCCTGGGTGTGGACATGGCACTGCTCATCAAGCCACGCTGAGGCGGCATCCCACATAGCACAACCAGAAGGACCTACAACTAGAATATACAACTATGTGCTGGGGGGCTTTGGGGAGAAGAAGAAGGGAAAAAAGAAAGATTGGCAACAGATGTTAGCTCAGGTGCCAATCTTTAAAATAAATAAATAAATAAATGAGAATAGAACTTGAATTAGAGAATCATAAGAGTGGAAGGAACTATTTTATGCCTTCATTCTGTGTGCTATGCTTTCACTTTCTTGATGGTGTACTTCGAAGCACAGAAGTTTTTAATTTTGATATGTCAAGTTTATATATTTTTTCTTCTGTTGTTTTAGCTTTTCATGTCATATATAAAGAATATACATATTGCCTTATACAATTGTTTTAAATCCACTTAATAGAATAAAGGAGAAGAAATATGTATTGATACTGTCTTTTATAATTATAAAAGTTAATATAATTGCTTTTGCCAGTGCTCTTTGGTTTTTCATGTGGATTTGAATTACCACTGGAGTGAGTTGCTTTTTGGCTGAAGAACTTCCTTTAGCATTTCTTATAAAGTAGGTCTTTTATTGATCTAAGAATGTCTTTATTTCACCTTCACTTTTGAAAGATAGTATTTCTGGATGTAAATTCTTTGTTGACAGTTTTTTACTTTCAGCACTTTGAATACATCATCCTACTGCCTTCTGGCTTCCACTATTTCTTGCAAGAAGTCAACTGTTAATCTTACTGGCATTCTCTTGTATATGACAAGTTATTTGCTTTTGCTGCTTTCAAAATGCTCTCTTTGTCTTTCAGCATTTTTTCTATATCTGGGTGTGGATCTCTTGTATTTATCCTACTTATAGTTCATTTAGCTACTTGGGTGTGTAGGTCAATGATTTTCCTCAAATTTTTGGATGTTTTCAGCCATTATATCTTCAAATATTTTTTCTGCTCCTTTTTCTCTCTCTTCTCCTTCTGGTACCCCTTTTACACATATGTTGGTGTACTTAATTGTGTCCCACGTTTTCCTGAAGCTCTGTTCATTTTCCTTATTCTTCTTTCTCTCTGTTCTTCAAGTTGCCTAATCCCTATCAATCTAGCTTCAAGTTCACTGATTCTTCTGCTAGTTCAAATCTATTGTTGAGCTACTCTAGTGAGTTTTGTCTTTCAGTTCTTGTACTTTTCAGCTCCAGAATTTCCATTTGATTATTTTTTATAGTTTCTTTCTTTTTTTTTTTTTTTGTGGAGGATTAGCCCTGAGTGAACATCTGCCACCAATCCTCCTCTTTTTGCTGAGGAAGTCTGGCCCTGAGCTAACATCTGTGCCCATCTTCCTCTACTTTATATGTGGGATGCCTGCCGTAGAACAGCTTGACAAGTGGCGTGTAGGTCCGCACCTGGGATCTGAACCAGCAAACCCCAGGTTGTCAAAACAGAACATGCAAACTTAACCGCTGAGCCTCTGGGCTGGCCCCTATTTTTCATAATTTCTATCTCTTTGTTAACATTCTCAATTTGATAAGACATTGTCAGCACATCTTCCTTTACTTCTTATCTTTCTTTGAATTCCTTGAATTTTGGATGCTGAACATTGAATGCATGAAACATAATGGCTGCTTTGTAGTCTTTGTCTGTTAAATTGACATCTAGACCTTCTCATAGGAAGTTTTTGTGGCCTGCTTTTTTTTTAACCAGTGTATGGGCCACACTTTCCTATTTCTTTGCACGTCTCATAATTTTTTGTTGAAAACTGGACACTAGGTAATATGTTGAAGCCACTTTGGATCCTGATTCCCTTCTCTCCTTTCTGGGGCTTGTTTTTGTTGTTTGCTTGTTTATTTGTTTAATGACTGAACTGAACTATTTTAGTGAAGTCTATTTTCCCCACAGTGTGAAGCTTCTGATGTCACTCCTCAGAGGACATAGCCTTAAGCATTTGCACAATAACCCTGAGATAACAGTGGTTTTAGCAGGGCTCTCTTTGTCTCTTTCCCTAATCTCTCTGTTAAGCTGTCTGCCCCATTGGTATCACACCCAGATGCTGGGCTCCACTAATTGCTGGCTGATTGCTCTATTATTTTCAACAATGCCCTGGGCATAAATTGATCTTCAGCCTAATTTAACATCACAAATCTGCTGCCTCAGATCTCCCTTCAAGGAGGACTCACCCCAATTGCTAGAAGTGCTACTAGCAGACAATTTATAGCTATCAGTTCCTTCAGGATGTGCCTCAGCCATCTGGAGAGCTACCTCCCCTAAGGTCTTGCTCTTCCTGGGGCAGCCCAAGTTAGGTGACTGAGTGAGGCAGGGGTATAAAGACTGGGTCATTTTGGCCCACCATGGGACAACTCTGATAAGTTATAAATGTTCCAGAGGTTCCCATGGGTTGGCTGAAGCTTTGTCAGACCTGCATGGCATTTGGCCTTTTCCCTTTGCCTGGTTTTTCTTCCTTCCTCTCCCTTCCACACATATGGATCCCTGATAAATATTTTGTAGGTCATACACGTACAGATATCAGCAGCTACATCTGGAGAACCCAACCTGTGGAAATTGGAGTCAGGAATGGTCCAAAAAAGCTGGTGGTAACATGGAATTTTAAAGCTAGATCACTAATCACCTGGTTGGCAAGGAGGACCTCATCACTGGTGATAGGTGGAGCAAAAACAACTTGTGGCACAAGACGGTGGTCCACTTCTCACTGGTGATGAATTAGGGTGGTATGCCCAGGGAGGGAAATGCACTAGCTGGTGCAATATAGTCATCATTTGAGAAGTATAGGAGAAATAGTAACTACAAGGATAATGGAATTGAGTGACTATTGCCAAATCCATGGATATTCTAGAAAAAAGATCATGAAAAGCTGGAGCAATTAACAGGCAATCAAAGCTAAGTGTGAAAGCTTACAAAGAGGTTCTCATCTCCTGCAGCAGGAGGGCAGAGAAAGCTGAAGACCTGGACTGGGACTTCACAGAGTAGTCAAGTTCCAGAGAAGATTAAATGACCAACCAAGGCAGGTCTGATACGCCAGGGTTAATGGGATGTGAACATCTGAGTATATTTTGAACACCCAGACTCCTCTAAATCCTCTGAGCATGCATAAGTAGTCCCCCTCTCCTATTAAGAGGTGGCACACTCTGCTTGCTTGAAGACAATGCAGAGAACTCAGACCCTTAAGACAAAATGTGCCTCCCTCACGATCTGTGCCCTTCCGTACTCCTGGCCACTAGCCTTTAATTAGGGTTAAGACATAGCATAATCCAGGTGGGGATGTGCTGGGCCTATTAAAGGAAGAAAAGGACTATTCGCCAGAGGAGCTGCAAAGGAGCTACAAAGCCCAGCCATCATTTACTAGCATGAGCTAGGACGTGCACACGGGGCTAGACTCTGAGGAGGCTTGATCGAGGGAACCAGACCATAAGACTGGATGGGGGGGCATTTGATTTAGTAGATAGGCAAAATTGCTCTTAGGATGGCTTCTAGAAGATGGGGAAAGTGATGGCCCACACTAGATGAAGTTAAAAGGTCAGAAGCGCCAAAGCATTTGGCGGAGGAAAGGGTTAAAAAAGGCTCAGGGAAGTGGATATACTATGAGAGGCCAGAAGACTCATCAGATAACTAGGCTCCAGAGAAGGTTTACATCATTTACCAAAGTTACAAGGAATGTGCTGGTGAGAGGGGCACGAGCATTACTAACAAATTGAATGGTGGCTCTCCTCTGTACACCAGGGCTAGTGGTAGGAGAAACTGTTACAGAACTAGTCACACTAAATAGCAATGGGGATGTTAGAACTGCAAAGTGATAGAAGCCAGTTGGCAGTACTTATCCACTAGATTATAGAAGTGACTAGAAACTAGGTAGATACAGTTAGTACAATGAGCAACAGTGTCAAAGTGTCAAGCAAAGAGGCTTGACCCGTTGAGAGTTATGGCCCCAATTAAAATTTGATGATTCAGAGCTACTTCTCAGACCAGAACCCAATGACTGAAGAAGAGGCTAGGTCCCCAGGAGAAAGAACTCAAGAACATTCTGGCAAATATAGACGGTAATGATTCTCTCTCAGTCCTCCCCCACTTCACCCCCCCGGAAAGGGAATACCAAATTCTTTTTGGTAAAAAGAGAATACCAAAATATTTTAGGGAGTGTTGTTTATAGGATCCAAGTTGACATTTATACCTAAAGCATTATGATGGCTCCTCTCTTAGAGCAGAGACCAGATAATAGACAAGCTAACTTACAGTGGGTCCAGGAGGTTTGCAGCCATACTCAGAGTTCATTTCCTCAGATCTCAAATGTATAATTGAGATTGACATACCTGGTAGTTGATGCAACCCTATATTGAGTCCTTGGCCTGTGGGATGAGAGCTACCATAGGAAGAAAGGCCAAATGGAAGTCTCTGAAACTACCTCCTATCCAGCCAAGATAAATCAGAAAAATACCATACCCTGGAGGTGGGGTGGATGGTGGAAATTAGTGCCACCTTTAAGGATCCAAATGATGCAGGGGAGATGGTCCACATCATATTTCCATTTAATTCACCAGAAACAATATGATACTGGAGGATGCCAGTAAACTGCACAAATTCAACCAGATAGTACCTTAGTTGTAGCCAGCATGCCAGGTAGATCCTGGAGGGTGATAGCACACTATAGCAAACTTAACCAACTAGTAGCTCCAATTACGAGCTCTGGGCAAGTTGTGATTTCTTTGCTAGAATAGATTAACAGGGTCTCAGGTCCATGGATACACAACCATTGACTTGGCAAATGTATCCTTTTCTATTCCAGTCAGAGAAGAGCATCAGAAACAGTTCACATTCACATGGACAGTGCAACAATATACATTTATGGTTTCGCCCCAGGGCTATATTAATCCTCCCTTCCCTCCACAGGTGTTGACTCTAATAAATATCCAGCATACCAGACTCCATCTTAGCATCTGCTTCTGAAGAACCCAGCCAGCAACAGCAAGAATCACAGAAGTATCAGTTCTCTCCTATCCAATGATCCCGATATCTTCCATATGAGCAGTACCAGCTCTGAAGGCCATAGTTCAGCAGAGAGAGTTGAGTACGTACCTTACTAGTTGGTACACTTCAATCTCAGTGAGGTTATATTGGTTTCCTATTGTTGTTGTAACAAATTACCACAAACTTGCTGACTTAAAATAACAGAAATTTATTTTCTCACAGTTCTGGAGGCTGGAAGCCCAAAATCAGTTTTACGGGTCCAAAATAAAGGTGTCAGGGCAGGGTCATGCCTCCTTCTGGAGGATCTAGGGAAGAATTCATTCATTGCCTCTTCTAGCTCCTGGCGGCTGCCAGCATTGCTTGCCTGTGGCCACATCACTCCAATCTCTGCCTCCATGGTCACATTGCCTCCTGCTTGTCTGTGGATCATCAGATCTCCCTCTGCCTCCCTCCTATAAGGATACATGTGATCGCCTTTAGGGCTCACCTTGGTGATCCAGGATAATCTCTCCCTCACAGGATCTTTAATTTAGGTAGGCATGCAACAATCTTGTTTCCATATTAGGTAACATTTACAGATTTCACGAATTAGGACCTGATATCTGTAGGGGCCATTATTCAGCCTACTACAGGGGAAAATCTGGATTTTACTCCTCTCTTGTTTCAACAGAGAAGAGTGGTCTTTGGCAAGGAGGAAGGAGACAGAGACTTTGTTTGCATGGTAACACAATGCAGTTATGTTTGGAGTGATAGCCAGTATTTTGAAAGAAGGTTTTGTTTGTCTTGTGAGTTTCTCATTCAGCAGGAGCTGAAGGACGTGAGATTATTCCACTGATGTACAGCTCTTCAAGGATCTGATGCTTTCTCTTCCATGATGGGGCCACCCCACAAGGAGACAGAAGACTAAAGAGACCAAGCAAATGGTCAGGAAGGAGAAGAGGGAGGAAAACTGGAGAGAGAGACAGAGTGACAGAGGGAGAGAATGCCAATGGTAAATGATTCCTGGTACTGATCTGTATTCATACCTCTTCCCAGATATTATAGGCATTATATTTATTCTTTTGAGGTGATGGTGACTTGTTCCTGTGGGTGGCTGTAATTGCAGACAATAGGAGATGGGATACAGAGAGTCAGATATTGTTAAAGTCAGCTCTGTCCTTTCAGTAGAGAGGACAGATGGCTCTATGCCAATGTTTCACACACTGGGGAGGTTTCAGATAGGAGCTGGGGCTTGAGCTAGCCTGTGTAGGCCCTGGAGGATGACAGTAGATGAGAAGTATTCAGACAAGCCATGAGAAGGGCATTCAGGCTGGGCTAGTGGCAAAAGTAAAGAAAATTAGAGCTACTTTTTCTTGGGTGTCCTGGTGACTTCCAAAATACATTTGTAGCACTTAGAACATAGCACTAGAAGCACAGAGTGGGAGTGGGGAGAGTAATCTGCTCTCTCAGTCAGCTCCAAGCACTATTTGATACGTTATGGAAGTACTCAGTAAAACTCCACGCAGCATTTCAGTGTGGTAGGTCAGCCCTGAGCGGGACCTTTCTTGTTTTTCTTCACTGCCTCCACAACATTTAATGTCTCTTTGGGCCAATCCTCATGTTTCATTGCCCTATTAATAGCCAGAGGTTTTCCCCCTCTTTTTAAATAAACAAGGTATATATGGAATTCTAAAGAACTCAGCTCACTCCCTTTGGGAAACCTCCTTACCTCTGTACCACCAGCCAGCAAACTGTTACAATGCACTCAGTCAATTTCAGTTCGGAACAGAAAGTTGGTACATTACTCAAGCATTGTTCACTTGCTTTGTCATCTTATTAGTTAATTATTAAGGTTATAGGCTCCTCAGAGTTGAAGCTTGTTGGTATTTTATCTTTCTTATGGGTCTCTGGTAGAGAACTTGGCCCATAACGAGCCCTTAATAAATCTTAATTTGCATTTGATATCTAGATTGGGCCAAAGTATCAAAGTCTTTAATGTCAAGGTGCAGTTTTAACCCAAATGTAATAATAATAATAAACCCTAAACTTAGCCTCAGAGCCATCAAAAATCTAACTTTTAAAAAAACTCTTTTTCAGTTTATTATTTAGAAAAAGAAGAGCCATGACTCATTTTGTTTTTAACATAGGCAAAATTATAGGATGCTGGAAGTGTGAGATATTTTAGGGATAATCTAGCCTAAACTTCTCATTTTATACCAGAGGAAACTGAGGACGAAAGACAAAACGTGACCTGCTGGCGATGTCACCTGGAATAAGGACCTGAGCAGCTGCCGAAGACTCCCGTTTCTAAGGGGTGCCAACACACCTCCGGGTACCAAAATACCGCAGGAAATTTAACAAGGTAGGAAAAATTGTGTATATGAGAACTCTGGGGCAGAGTACTCTAATCGTTGTAAGGGATACTTTGATTAGGAATTTAATGGGGATGAGTAACAGTGAACGGTCCCTCAACAGCTTCCTGAAGAGGCTGGGTTAGACAAACAGAGGGCTTTTGTTTGTGGAATGGAGTATGCAAGTCTGGGTCTTAGCTGAATTCCTGGACAGTAAAGGTGAGGGTTAGCACTACCACCTCTGCTCCTCCCGCCTGCCCTTCCCCTTTACCGCTCTCAACTGTCCTCTAACTCATTGTAGAACACTAGTTAAAGACAGCTGGTTTCAAGAAAGCGTGCTAGTATCTCTTAGCTGCAAATTTACTCTTCCAAACTCTGCGATGAGCAGGGACTCTGCAAATCACGTTTCTGCTTTGCCAGTCTGGTCCTCTATCAACCTCTCCCTACAAGGGGCACGGGAGGAAAACTGGAACACTGGAGGAGGGAGATGGGACTTGCTCCTTCCTGTTTATTTCCTGTTCTGGTGAGTGTCACCCTAGCAAAGGCCATTCACCTTGACAGCAGCAGTTAGTACCAGTTTCCAGATTTGGGGAACAAGCCCAATCTCTGAACTTCTAGATTTTGATGACCCCATCTTCTTCCCTTTGTCCCCCATCCCTGGAGAGGTAGCTCTGCTTCATTATTCTCTTTTATCTCCCTGTCCCCTTTTTCAGTCCTCTAACATCCCTTTAACAAATCCAGTCTCCAGTGGGGCTAATAACAGCTACCATTATTCAAGTACTTGCTATGTGCTCAGCACTGAAATACATTATCTTGTTTATCCTCATGACAACTCTAGGGGTTAGGTATTGCCCCCATTTTAACAGATGAGAAAACAGAGGCTCAGAGAAGTTTAAATAAGTTGTTCATGGTTACTCAGCTAGTAAATGATAGAATTGGGATTCAAACTTCGGTTTTTCTGACTGTCAAACTTATGCTTTTTCGCTTTCCTTTTAATTTTTAAACATACATTTTTCTAAAAAAATTAGAACAGTAATACGTACACTTTATAATAAGTCAAACAATGGAAAAATGAACGTATAGAGCACACGTTAATAATCTACCCTTTCTCTCCTCTGATACCTTCACTGCTCCCTTGCCACCATCCTCCATCCCAAACCAATTACCCAGTGTTAACACTGTGTTGCCTAACTTTCCACACCCTTTTTTTTGCTAATACAAATATATGAGCATTAAAAAAGGGGTTTTGTTCTTCCCTTTTTTTTCCTTAACAAAAGTAGAGACATGAAATACACATTACTGTGCAGTTTGCCTTTTCACTTTATATTTCATACTCATTCCTCCTGGTTGGTACATATAGATTTAATTCATTTTTTAAATTGCTCAATCATATTCCATGATATAATGTAAGTGAACAAAACTGTATTCAATCATTTCTCTGATGTTGGACATTCAGGTGATTTCCAGGTTTTTTTTGCCACTATGAGCAATGTTCCCATAAATATCCTTGTACGTCTATTTTTAGGTACTGATACTCTTGCTCCAATAGTATAGAGTCTTAAAAGAGAGATTACTCGACCAAAGGGTACATATATTTTAAATTTTAATAGAGTCTTCCAGAATATTTTCCAGAGAGATTATGATATAATGTTACACCTCCCACAGCAATGTGTAGTGATATCCATTTCCTTACTCTTTAACAAGGGCTGATGTTCTCGATCTTTTATTTTTTTGTCATACATATTGTTGAAAAACTGTATCCTATGTTTTAAAATTTATATTTCCCTGACAAATAGTGGGTTTGAGCATATTTTCATATGTTTACTGTCCATTTGCATTTCCTCTTCTTTGAGTTGCCTGTTCATATTATTTTCATATTTGCCCATTGTTTCTGCGAGTTATTTGTTTGGTATATGTTCCACACTGCAACTTAAGTGGTCAGTGAATGAATCAGGCCTACTACCCAATCCCAACTTCCAGCCTGGGAATTTCTGCACTCAGGCCACTTCCTGAACTATTATGTGTTTTTGTTATTGTGCTCTGTATTTGTTTTATTATGTTTTTGCTTCCTCTGTTATAATGTAAGTTCAACTAGTTTGTTGAACAAGTTGGACTCATGCTGTTGCAAGTAGAATATTTTTTCCCACCAGGTTCTCTAAAATTCAACTTACTGAATAGGTCTTTCCTTGCCATTAGATGAAATCTTGGGCAGATTCCATAGGGTTTTTTTGGTCCTCAGGTAATGAAACTTCTCCAATTCCTTTTAAGTCTTCAAAAGAAGATGAAGTCAGAGAGATGCACTCTGTCTTGTCTGGAAAAAGCAAGCATCTGTGTTGTGAACTGTTTTTGGGGGGAGTGTATTAGTCAGCTCAGGTTGCCATAACGAAATACCACAGACCGAGTGGCTTAACAGAAATTTATTTTGTCGTAGATCTGGAGGCTGAAAGTTCGAGTTCAGAGAGCCAGCATGGTGAAGCTCTCTTCATGGCTTGTAGACTGTTGCTTTTTCTCTGTGTGCTTACAGGGCACACAGAGTGAGCTCTGATGTCTTTTCTTTCTTTTTTCTTTTTTTTAAATTTTTTTTAAAGATTTTATTTTTTTCTTTTTCTCCCTAAAGCCCCCTGGTACATAGTTGTATATTCTTCATTGTGGGTCCTTCTAGTTGTGGCATGTGGGACGCCACCTCGCGTGGCTCGATGAGCGGCGCCATGTCCGCGCCCAGGATTCAAGCTGATGAAACACTGGGCCGCCTGCAGCGGAGTGCGCGAACTTAACCACTCGGCCACGGGGCCAGCCCCCTGATGTCTTTTCTTACAAGGGCATTAATCCTATTGGATCAGGGTCCCACCCTTATGACCTCACTTAACCTTAATTTTAACTTCCAAAGACTCCATTTCCAAATACCATTCACATTAGGGGTTAGGAATTCAGCATATGGGAAGAGAGGACACAAATATTTAGTCCATAACACGGGGCCACATGGCAAATATTGGGAATGGCCTATGGGAACTGAGAGTAGTCCCCAGCTGATAGCTAGCAGGAAAACAGAGACCTCAGTCCTACAACCATAAGGAACTGTATTCTGACAATAACCAGTGAGCTTGAAAGAAGACCCTGAGCCCTAGACCTGACCCAATGCCTTGTTTAGCTTGGTGAGACCCTGAACAGAGAATTGAGTCGTGCCATGCCCAAACTTCCAGCATACAGAAACTGAGATAATAAGTTTGTGTTGCTTTAAGTTGCTAAGTTTGTGGTAACTTGTTACACATCAACAGAAAACTAATACACTCTTTAAGAAAAAAAAATTAAAATTACAAATATGAAATTTACAGGCCTAAAGTGGCCCATGAAAGCAAGGAGCATAAAACATAAACTTTTTTAGTGTTAAGGCACATCCATCTGCCTCCAAGGAAGAGAGAAGATGAGGACACAGGGCATCAGTTGCAATATGATGCTGCTGTTTGGTGTGGGTCAGATGTCCAAAACCAATTCTTTCTCTTTGGAAGGTGTTAGCAGGTCCTTGGGGGATCCTCCCATGAGCCGTTGCACTTCCCTTGACAAGGCAAAGCCTCTCCTCCAGGTTAGCTGCCGAGCTTCTAGCAGTGCATCCTCTTTGTTGGGGTCACAGTGTCTTCTGTGTGATACTTTTGAGGGCAGGTCACTTTTAAGAAGATCCAGGTCAGCTCCCTTCTAGGTCCACATTAGTCCCTGGCACACACCTGTCTTTGCCCCATGGTCAGTGGCAGAACAGTTCATCCTCAGCACAACCATCTCTCTCCTTGTCCTATAAGGTCCATTAGTCTTTCATGTTTTAGTTTCTCAAGCACGTGTCAAACTCTGTGAATTATGATCCCCAAACTTCAGGGTGACATGGTAAGCTCACTGAGCAGTTTTCTTGAAGTCTCCTGTCTCCTTTGGCTTAAGGGGAACAAAGTCCCTCCCCTCCCCTGTGCACTGATTGTCACCTCGCGAGAGAACGTAGGTATGGGATTCGTGAACTCTGAGCTCTACTCTGGGTTCTGATACTCACTGTGTGTCCTTGGGAAGTTTTCTTTTCCATTCTGGGCCTTGCTTCCCTGGCCCAGTTAAAGGAAGATGCTGGACTAGATTCACTCATTTATTCAGTAAATATTTATTGAGCCCTTATTATGTGCCAGGAACTGTCTGGGCACTGGGAATCAGCAGAGGACAAACTATATGACCTCTGAGGGCCCTTCCACACCTCACGTTCCCTGATGCTTCTTCCTCACCCCGTTCCCATTCGCCCCTGCCCTCAACAATGGGCTGTCAGTGCTGACCTCTCACTTGGCCGCCTTTTCCACCCCAGCAGTGTGTGTCCTCCTCTTGCTGGGACGTTTGAGGGAACTAGGGGTGAGCTTCCTCTGCAGGCAGCATTGCTGTCTCTCTCTGTTACTGCCCATCAAACTGGTCTGTCTGGCCTGGAAGTACTGCCCAGCCAACGACAACGGAAAGGTTTATTTGTAGAGGTCAGGAAGTCCCCCATGACCCCTCTCCATCCACCTCTGGGACAGGAAGCTCCAGGAGGAAAAAACAAAAGATGAAACACTGGCTGACTTCCCAGCTTCCCAGTGTTCAGCAGTACTCTGGTCTGGAGGATCGCTCCTGCCCAATGGACAGTGACCTCCCTCAGCAATTCCTTCCTTGCCATTGGGCCCCAGGCCCTGAGTTCCTTTCCAGGGGATCCAGAAGGACTTAGGTGACGTAAAAGAGGTAAAAGAAATGAAGATTAACTCTCTGGGAAAGGATGCATGATGTCTTGTCCTAAGCTAAGCTCCTGTCTGGGAGGGAGGGAGGCTGAACTCATGGAGTGGGAAAAATATTCTCAGCGGTTAAGGAAGTAAGTGACTCACCTGCTCTGACCTTCGTCTCTGCCTTCCCATGGCAGGGTTGTTTCAGAGAGGGGTGGGGATGGAAGAGATTTCCAAGCCTCGATTTTTGCTTCCTGGGTTATTTGGGGACCCTTACCCATGATACCTCTTTTCATCCATTCCTCTTCTCCCAACAGCTTAGTTAACCTGCCTGGAAGAAAATTAATATCGAGAAGATATGACCTGTGTAGATGCCCAGTGCCCTGTGCTTAGAAAGGCCTTGTGTTTGGTTTAATTCTCCACTGTTGCCATCTTGAAATTCTTAAGAATTTCTGAACAAGAAATCCACATTTTCTTTTTTTGAGGAAGATTAGCCCTGAGCTAACATCCACTGCCAATCCTCCTCTTTTTTTGCTGAGGAAGATCAGCCCTGAGCTAACATCCGTGCCCATCTTCCTCTACTGTATATGTGGGATGCCTGCCACAGCATGGCTTGATAAGAGTGCATGGGTCTGTACCCGGGGTCCGAACTGGAAAACCCCAGGCCGCCAAAGCAGAACGTGTGAAGTTAACCGCTGAGCCACTGGGCCGGCCCTGCCCACATTTCGTTTTGAACTGAGCCCCACAAGTTACATAACTGGTCCCAATTTAGAGTGTCTCTTAGGTTCTAAGCCAGTACTTGACACATTCGTCTCGTTCTGGCCTCTAACTGTGCTGAACTGGGACTGTTAGCTCCTTGTTACCATTGATGAAATTAGGCTTAGGTAAATAACTTGCTCAAGGTCATATATCAAGGACAGGGTGGAGCCAGGATTCAAGCCCAAGTCTAACTCCAGAGTTAGTGCTCATCCCTGTCCACAGTGCTTTCTCACCAAGAGAAATGCTTTTTCTTCCCACTTTATGGGAGAGCTGAGTCTGGAAAAGCAATTTAGGAAAGTTAGGTGGCATTGGGGATGAAGGTTTTTCACCAGAGCTGGAATTTCAAGCAAGCCCTGTGTATATCTTTTTTTTTTTTGGTGACGAAGATCAGCCCTGAGCTAACATCTGTTGCCAATCTTCCTCTTTTTGCTTGAGAAAGATTGTTGCTGAGCTGACATCTGTGCCAGCGTTCTTCTATTTTGTATGTGGGACACTGCCACAGCACAGCTTGATGAATGGTGTGTAGGTCTGCGCCCAGGATCTGATCCCACAAACCCTGGGCTGCTGAAACAGAGCATGTGAACTTAACCACTATGCCATCGGACCAACCCCTGTGTATACCATTTTTGAGACTGGCCTACGTGCACATACACATAGTCACACACACTCACGCACACACACTTGCACATATTCACATCCATTCACACACACTTTCTAGCCCAGAGCCCGTCTTCAGGCTCAGCAATTATGTGTATTGTCACAGTGTTGGAGAGCGTCAATACCACAAGGAGCCCTAGGGAGGCACCAAATCTGACCATCTGATTCCTTCCTTTGGCAGATGAGAAAAGGGAGGCTCAGAGAGGGAAGAGACTTGTCTAGGTCACACACTTTACTGGTGGCAGAGCTAAAGGCCGCACGCCAGCCTCCAGATTCTTGATTCAATAATCCAGCATGAGGGAGAATTGAAGGAAGATGAGGCTACAAGAGGCATATCTGAGCAGATAGGAAGGTCGATTCTGAGGTTGCCCAGGCTTTCTTTCTCTCCTGGACGCCCTTCCTCTGCACCCCAAGCAAAACTTACCAGTCAGCATCTGAGAAATGCTTTGTTTCTGATGCTGGCTGGGCACAGAATCCCCTCGCCTCCAGATAGGTATTTATAGTAATGCTCAAGGTATTTATAGTTTTGCTCAAGGCCCCAAGACACCTGCTTTAAGGGGTCAAGCAGTTTGGATTAGGAAGGTTGAATTGTTCTTTCATTCATAAGCAAAACAAAACACAAAAGCAGAATATAAACAGGATGAGGCATGAAGGTTTAATTACCGTATAGAAACAGGAGAATTTCTATGAAGGAAAAAACAAAACAAAGTACCACCATCTGCCAGGGACTGCCCTAGAGAGCAGGTGACCTGCAGCTGGGCCCAGCTCTTGACCTTCTCTGGGCAAATCTCCCAGCACCAGCCCCTGAGACCAAAGGGGCTTGAGATGGCGTCATGTGCCTAAAAGAGCAGGGTTTTGATATTGTCCAGCTTTCATTCTAAAGACACTTCTCCTCCCATGTTTCCTCCTAGACAGATCTGCGTTCAGATTTTGACTCTGTCACTTACTAAATGTGATTTGGGGCATGTTGCATGATCTCTCTAATCCTCAGTTTCCTCGTACATTTAAAGAGTACTGTTTGCCATGCATTGTGTTAGACACTGTTAAGACAAATTACAAACATTTGTAGAGCTCATTTAATAGTTACAAAACATTTTCATACCTATTATCTCATTTAACGTTTACAACAGCCCTTTAAGGGAAGTAAAACTCAATATCCCCATTTTACAGGTAAGAAAACTGGAGCTCAGAAAGATGAGTGACTTGTTTAAGGTTACGCCACTAATAGATTGCTGTGGACTGAACGTTTGTGTTCCCCCCCAAATTCATATGTTGAAGTCCTAATTCCCCTTGTGATGGTATTTGGAGGTGGGGCCTCTGGGAGGTCATTAGGCTTAGATGAGGGCATAAGGGATTAGTGCCCTTATAAGGAGAGAGCCGCGTGCGGCCCTCTCTCTCTCCCCCACGTGAGGATACCTCAAGAAAGTGGCAATCTGCAAACCAGGAAGAAGGTTCTTGCCAGACAAAATCTGCTGGCACCTTGATCTTGGACCTCGCAGCCTCGAGAACTGTGAGAAATCAGTGTTGGTGGTTTAAGCCACCCAGTCTAAGTTATTTTGTTATGGCAGCCCGACTCTGGGGAATGGGTACCGCCCATACACCACCAAGGCGACCAGTGCCAGACGCTGGGCTCTACCACTACAGCTGCTGCCTCTGCTGCCGGCCGCGGCTCACACTGATTCTGCACGGCCCCACTTCTTTGTCCTACTAGCTTCCGATTCAAAGTCTGTCTAAGGCAGGTATATCTGATTGACAGAACTTAGGTCATGTGCCATACCTTCATTGTAGGGGATGCTGGGAAAGTGAGTCTGGCGTTTTCAGCTTCTATAACAGGAGGCCAGCTCTGTCTGTCTCATAAGATGGGGAACTCTCCAAACACGGAAAGGTCCTAAAACTCGGCGGCCAAAACAGTGACAACTATTCACTAGCCCATCTCTTCTCTACTCTCGCCATACCTCTAGGTTATCCACCTCCGAACTTCAAATGTTATTTTGTCTCATTATACCTTACTAAAGGTATCCCAGGTCTTGTGGAATATCTAGCAAGAAGTTCTAAGTCCTTGAAGAATTTATGCTTTTACACAGGTGTGTTACTTGGGGTCTTCCACGAAGCAGAGCCAAGATAAGATTAAACATGCAAAGATTTTACTAGTGGAACAACGTGTGAAAAAAAATGGGAAGAGAGAGGTTGGGTGGAACATAAATCCTCCAAGCAAGTCTGACCCTAAGGAAGCAGAAGAGGAAGGGAGGTTGGGTGGAAGTGTCTAGATGAATGTACAGTCTAAGGAAGGTTGGGTTGTTGTGGAGCCAAAGTTGGCTGTCAGAGGAGACCCTTGCCTCTCAGGAATACACCTGCCTTAGTCTCCCTGCTGCACTCAGTCCTTGGCTGGGAGCAGCTCACAGGAGGTGAGGTCTCAGCACAAACTGGGCCGTGGACTTGACGTCTGGGGCTGTTGGTCTATTACGCTCCTATAGTCGGAGGACTGCAAGGCACCTTTTCATGGCCCCATAACATGCTCTTCTCTCTGCTTGCAATGCCTCTTTCCCAGCTTTTTCTTTTAGCCAACTCCTCTCGATCTTTTAAAACAGGGCTCAATTCTTCTCTGTGAAGTTCTCCTTGAACTCCCTCGTCACAGTCGTTCCACAGCATCTCCTACCCAGCAGTCTCCTAGCAGCCATCACACTCTTTGTAATTGTCTATCTAGATGCCCATCTCCTCCTCTAGACAGAGCCCCGCCAACAGGGAAACCATTTCTTTATCCCCAGCTCTTACATATCAGTATGTTGGGGCAGGAGTGGGTGAGAGAGTAGATGGAACAGATGGGTAGACGGGTTGATACCCTGTTATCAGGGTCCTTCTTTCCCTTAAGCAGCTCTGACAAGATAAGGTGTGCTACATTTTTCCTTACTCCTCCTCTCTCATATCCAACTCTGTCCCTCTCCTTGCCTCCATCCACTGCTACCATCCTAGTTCAGGGCCTCTTCTGCCATCTGACGTCTGGACTATGGCAGCAGCCCACTAACTGATCTTTTAGCCCAGTTTTTCCTCCAGTTCATCCTCTACACAGCATCAAAATGATGTTTCAAAACCAAAATATCCTTCAATACCTCTCTATTGAAAAGAGGGAAGTCCAAACTGGTCTGAGCCCCATGGCCTTCATGATCTGGCCTCCAGTGACCTCTCCAGTCTCTCACTGTGCCCCGTCCACACCCCAAGCTTCCACACCTGTGCTGCCCATCGTTTCCCCCGATGCTCTTGGTTGCTCCATGCCCCTAGCTCCTCCCTTCTGCCTAGCAAGGCACCACCCCACCTTTTAAGATTCTCCTCAAAGTCGTCTCTTCTATAAAGACTTTCTAATCTTCTCCCTAAGGAAAATTGACCAGTCCCTCCTTTGTGCCCCTATTTCACTTCTTATGCTTTTAGCCTGGGACCCATAACACTCCGTTTTTTCTCCTGCTCACCATGAGCTCCTTCAGGGCAAAGTCAGTGTTTTATTTGTTTCTGATTCTGTGGGGCTTAGCATAGAGCTGGCAAAGAGTTGTTAGGTGCTTAATAAATGCTCACAGTGATTGCAGGCATATGTGAATGAATAAGTGTTTGAAGGACACATTAATCTGAAATATTTGCATTTTAACTGAGGTTATATATATATGTATAGAGGCCAGGTCTTTTATTTTTATTTGTTGCTTGGTTGGTTGGTTTGCTCATTTGCCTCACACCTAAACTCCTTCCTTATAGTTGGAGAGTTCTCCACCACACGAGTCTTGGAGGGAGGCGGATCTTGTCGCCCATCATAGAATGGAAAAGCCCAGATATTTGCTTTTGCCGCCCCCCCCCCCCTCTTACAGCCAGGGCATGCACGTGTGATGTAGGCTTGATCAATCAAGTACGTTCTCCCAGAACTTAGAATGAGACACTTGTGTTGCAAAGAAGCAGGGACAGTGGAGAGTTCACTTCGGCAGTGGTGGCGGCAGTGGCGGTAACATAGGATTCAGGGCAGCAATGCTAGCAGAGCAAGTGGTAGCTGCTGGGTCCAGTGTTCAGGGCACGGGCAGAGGTGACAGTGGTATCCTTATTGAATTGGTTCTACAGCATGATTTGGGTTGAGGTTGTACCTGCTTTGGCTCCCTTTGTTTCTGCCAATTTTTTTAACAGCTTTATTGAGATATAACTCACACACCATAGAATTCACCCATTTTAAGGTATATGATTTACTTTTCAGTGTATTCATAGATATGTGCAATCATCACCATAGTCAATTTTAGAATTTTTTATCACCTCAAAAAGAGACCCTACCCTTTAACTATCACTCCCCTATCCCCCATCCCTTCCCAACCCTGAGTGACCACTAATCTACATTCTGTCTATAGATTTCCCTATTCTAGACTTTCATACGAATGGGATCATTTAGTATGTTGTCATTTGTGACTGGTTTATTTCATTTAGCATATTGTTTTCAAGGTTCATTTATGTTGCAGCATATATCAGAACTTTATTCCTTTTTATGGCTGAATAATATTCCACTGTATACCAGATTTTGTTTATCCATTTGTCTGTTGATGGACATGTGAGTGTTTTCCATGTTCTGGCTGTTATGAATAATGCCACTGTTGACATTCATGTACATATGATTTCATTGTCTGCCTATTTTTAGAACCTAATTCTCCAGGCTTTCTGGTGACTCCATGAGATACAGAAGATCATCTTAATGAATTTATTTCTTATTCAAATTAATCATGGGGTCTTTACTCCTTTATCTTGGGGCCAAGTTCTTAGCCACAGGACATAAGGCTATAATTGGCTAATGTGACACACTTCCCAATTAATCTTCAAAGTCTTGAGTTTAGCCTTTCTCATACTTTGATCTGGAAAATGAGTTCCAGAGAGGGAAAGTGACTTGCCCAAGATCACACAGCCAGTCAGTGGTACAGCTAGAACTAGAATCTAGGACTCTTCATCCCAACTTAATGTTCTTTCCTCTACACTATGCTTCCTTTTGTCAACTCGAGAAATGTTTGTCAAGCTCTGTGGACAAAGGATATATGGGAAAAGCAACGGATATAGAGTCCAAAGACATGGTTTCTATTCCTAGCTTTGCTACTTCCTAGCTTTGTGACCTTGGACAAGTTACCCAACGTCACTGGGCCTCAGCTATCTCATCAATAAAAGCAGAGGATTACAGGGGGAGTGCTGGATTAGATGGTGCAATCTCAGATGCCTACAGTCTCCTGAGGATGTTACCGTTCCACTTATTCCATTATATTTTATTCACTTACAACTTATTCCCTCTTAATTATAGAACATTTATTTGTATTCAAAAGAATAAATTTTGTTGAAATTTTAGTGCTTTCTTCCATTTTGTTGCTTTTTCATCTCACATCTTTTCTATGTTCTTCTTATTTCTTATTGTGCTTTATTTTCATAATGGCATCTTAGGTTGTATTCTTTCAACGCAGACACGCTGTACTCACTTCATTTTCACAAAGAAATGGATTCTTTCTCCTTTTTTTGAAACTCGTGGTCCTCTCAATCTAGCTTGTATTTTCTTCCTTTGGTTGAAGGTGTGGCCAAGAAATATTTCACTCATAAAGAAAAGGTTTAAGAAAAATAACAGTACAAGCACTTTGATCATGGTAAAAGACACCTGGCCTACATGCTGTGGGGGCCAGAGGGAGGGATAAGGGCTGAAGCCCACAGTAGAGCACATGCCCTGACAACAGATGGCAGCCAGACGTTTGGATTAATAAATGAAGCCTGAAATCCAGACTTAATGTGAAATTCCCTATTCTTTAAATTCAGGCAATTAATTCAGTTAAAGTTTGGGCCACAGAGTGTTTTCTAATTGGTTGTTGAGGTCCTATCTTCATTGCTATTCTTCTTTTTAGGTTGAAGTATTATATTAGTTTATATTAGTTTCAGGCGTATACCATAGTGATTCAGCATTTATATATGTTACAAAATGATCACCACAACAAGTCTAGCAACCATCTGTCACCATGCGAAGTTATTACAATATTATTGACTGTATTCCCCATGCTGTACATTACATCCCTGTGACTTATTTATTTTATAACTGGAAGTCTGTACCTCTTGATCCCCTTTACCTGTTTTACCCACCCCCCAATTCCTCTCCCCTCTGGTGACTACCAGTTTGTTTCCTGCGTCTATGAGTTCATTTCTGTTTTGTTTTGTTTGTTCATTTGTTTTATTTTTTAGATTCCCCATATAAGTGAAATCATATGGTGTCTGTCTTTCTCTGTGTTACTTATTTCACTTAGCATAAAACCCGCTGGGTCCATCCATGTTGTTGCAAATGGCAAGATTTCCATTTTTTTATGACCGAGTAATATTCTTTTGTCTGTGTGTGTGTGTGTGTATATATAAAACATCTTCTTTATCCGTTTATCTATCGATGGACACTTAGGTTCCTTCCATAGCTTGGCTATTGTAAATAATACTGCAATGAACATAGGGGCGCACATATCTTTTCAAAGTAGTGTTTTCATTTTCTTAGGATAGATACCCAGAAGTGGCATTGCTGGATTGTATGGTAGTTCTATTTTTAATTTTTTGAGGAACTTCCATATTGTTTTCTGTAGTGGCTGCGCCAATTTACATTTCTACCAACAGTGTGTGAGAGTTCCCTTTTTCCACATCCTCACCAACATTTGCTGTTTTTTGTCTTTTTGATAATAGCCATTCTGACAGGTGTGAGGTAATATGTCATTGTGGTTTTGTTTTGCATTTCCCTGATGATTAGTGACGTTGAGCATCTTTTCACGTGTCTGTTGGCCATCTGTATATCTTCTTTGGAGAACTTTCTATTCAGGTCATCTCCTGTTTTTTAATCAGATTTTTTTTTTGATATTGAGTTGTATGAGTTCTTTATATATTTTGGATACTAACCTCTTACCAGATATATCATTTGCAAATATCTCCTCTCACTCGTTAGGTTGCCTTTTTGTTTTGCTGATGGTTTCCGTTGCTGTGCAAAAGCATTTAGTTTGATATAGTCTCAGTTGTTTACTTTTGCTTTTGTTGCCTCTGGCTGAGGAGACAGATCCAAAAAAAGTATCCCCAAGACCGATGTCAAGGAGTTGACAGCCTTTGTTTTATTCTAAAGGTTTTATGGTCTCGAGTCTTACATTTAAGTCCTTAATCCATTTTCAGTTTATTTTTGTATTTGGTGTAAGAAAGTGGTCCGGTTTCATTCTTTGGCATGTAGCCGTCCAGTTTTCCCAGCACCGTTTATTGAAGAGACTGTCTTTTCCCCATTGTATAGTCGCGCCTCCTTTGTCATAGATTAATTGACCATATAAGCATGGTTTATTTCCCAGCTCCCTATCCTATTCCATTGATTTGTGTCTGTTTTTGTACCAGTACTATATAGTTTGATTACTATGGCTTTGTAGTACACTTTGAAATCAGGGAGCATGACATCTCCAGCTTTGTTCTTCTTTCTTAAGATTGCTTTGGCTTCATTGTTACTCTTCATGTGAGAGAAGGAGCACCCACAGCTCCTAATGGGAGATGACAAAAGGAGAGGTGACTGCCATCTGCTGCTCATTGACAGTGTGTACCTGCCAGATCTTTATTAGGGATCAGGCGCCACCCTCAGAAAGCATCAGATCTGGAAGGCCTTATCATGGGCCCTCATTTTATGGATGGGGTGTCTGAGGCACATGGAAGTCTATCTTCTCAATTCCTGGAAGCCATCTAGAGAGCTCCTGGGCAAAACCCATGAGCAGCATCTGTCTTGTGGTGAGTGTCAGGGATGTGCTGGCACAGAGCCCAAAGTGTGGCTGGAGAAGGATGAGGGGAGAGGAGAAGGGATTGGAGTAGAGACACCAAAGGAAGTGGTAGGCCATTGCAGAGCTCCAGGAAAGGGACAAGGGCTAAGGTAAGAAAATGGAGAGAAAAGAGTGGTTTTGAGAAGCAGTACAGAAAGAAAACAGACTTGGGGAGACATGGGATGCAGAGAATGAAGGGATGGGACTGCCAATGCCTGCCAATGGCTTGTTCTTTGTGCTACCAGATTAATCTTTATAAAACTTCATTTTGATCATTCATTAACTCCAGCCTATTTTAATCTTCATATTGAGACTGGACACAAGGCAATCTGTCACCAGGTGGACACTTGAATGCCCCTCTGCACCCCCAGCCAATCTGCCCTACTAGTCTGTCAGGAATCCTAGACTGAGTAGGGGTCAAGAAGTCTCAGTTTGAGTCCCAAGTTCAGTCATTTTCTGGCTATGTGATCTTGGGGAAAGCCACTGAACACCTAAGAGTTTAATTTTCTCCTGTCTAGTTTACTCACCTGAACAATGGCTCCCTCTATGAGTCAGTTATGCTGAGCCAAGTGGCATCGGGCTAATGTCTGACATCTATCATCCTGTTTAATCTTTGCAACCCCAGGGGAGGGGTACTGCCATTACCCCCATGGTCGGATGAGGACACTGAAGCTCAGAAAGATGGAGTAGGTTGCCCAAGGCCACATAGCTAGTAAGTGGCAGAGTTGGAATTCAAACTCAGGCTGCTTAGCTCCAAAGTTTTATTGCTCTGACTCTCTGTGTCAGTTAGCTTTTGCCATAAAATGACTCACCATGAAACATAGTGGTTTAGAACAATGATCATTTTATTTAGCTCACAATTCTATAGGTCAGCTGGTCTTGGCCAGCTTAGTTGAAAGATGCTCGGCTCCCTCCTGGGTCTATGGTCAGCTGGCGAGTTGGGCGGTGGCTAGATGATTTAGCATGGCCTCTCTCACATGTTTTGTGATGGGCAGTCACTGGCTGACTATTAGCTGGAGCCCCTTGGTTCTCCTCCATGTGGCCTCTTGTCCTCCAGCAGTGCAGCATAGGCTTATTCACATGGCTGTTTCAGGATTCCAAGTGCAATGAGAGAAGGCCAGCCCCCACACTCAGGCATGTTTCTAGTCAAAATGGATCAAAGCCAAACCAGAGTCAGTGTGGAAGGGCACTTTCAAAAGATATAGATAGAGGGAAGAGGATAATTCCTGGCCATATTTACAATCTGCCATAGCTGCTAAACTATAATCTCTATCTCACAGAGTTGATCAAAGGGTGTGAATCATCTTTGTAAGCTTCTATAAAGCACTGTCCAGATGAGAGGTGGTGTTTAATTATTAGCACTATATTCCACTAATACCTCAAACTCAATATGTCTGATTATTATCTCCATATTACAGATGTGGAAACTAAAGTCTGGAGAGGTTAGGTGGCTTGCCCAAGGCGTACAGCCAGAATCTGAACAGAAGTCTATGTGTCCAGTGTTCTTCAGCAACTTACTTCTTTATTACTTTGTTCTCTAGTCAGTTTTCTGGAGTAGTTCTTGTTTCTCCAACTTAACTAAAAATTCCTTGAGACCTTAAAACATATCTTTTATTTCTTTTGTGGCCCTGTAGTGGCTAGCATTATACCAAACATATGGTAAACATTCGGTATAGAAATCAAATGACTGAATCATTCATTCATTTATTCACTCTTTAAGCAAACAGTTATTGAGCCCCAATTGTGTCATAGGTCCTGGACACTGGCAATACAGAAATAAGTAACACACCATCCCTTTCCTTAAGGAATTTGTTGCTTAGTAAAAGAAACAGTCAAATCAACATTTTAATCTTGTCTGAAAGAGAGAAGCTCAAAAGGTTATGAGAGCAAAGAGAAGGAGCCCTAAATTACCCTGAGAGTCAGAGAAGGCACCTGCCTTCTTAAATGCAGAAGAAACTTGGGAGGGTACTTCTGGAAGAGGGCACAGCATATGCAAAGATGTGTAAATGAGAAATAACATAGTGTGTACAAGGATTTATCAGCAATCTATGGTGCTGGAGCATAGGTAAGAAGCAACTAGGGTGAGAGGTGAGGTTGAAGAGATGAGAAGCTTAAACTTGATCTTGAAAGCACTGGGTTCTACCCAAGAGAAATGAAAACATGATCTTCCCTCTGCATGCGTACATGTCTTAATATCCTCTTCTTATACGGACATCAGTCATACTAGATTAGGGCCCACCCTAATGACCTCATTTTACCTAATTACTTCTTTAAAGACTCTATCTCCAAATGCAACCACATTCTGAGTTACTGGGCGTTAAGACTTCAACATATGATCTAGGGGGGTGGGGACACAATTCAGCCCATAGCAGAAGCCATACACAAAAAACTACATGTTGTAGAGTTCCATTTGTGTGAAATTTCTAGGAAAGACAAAATTATAGAGACAGAAAGCCGATCAATGGTTGTCTAGGGTCCAGAGTTGGATCAGGGACTGGTTGTAGAAATGGACAATGAGGGCACAAGGGGACTTTTGGGGGTGATGAAAGTGTTCTAAAATTGAATTTTTAAGTTTAAGTGGGGAGTAACATCAAAAGATCTCTGTTTTAGGAATATCATCCTGGAACTGGTGTTAAAGATGGACTGGGGGTGGGGGGCATGTTGGAACAGAGATGGAGCCAGAGAAGATGAGGATGAGCATGAATTTCCTTTATAAGCAGAAAAATAAGTTAAAAAAAAAAAAGATGGATGATAAGGAAGGTCTGAAATATGGCAAGTACAAGGAGATCAGAGATGTGATGGAGGCATCTCCTCATGGAACACAGAAAGAAGAAATGGGGAGAATTTGTTTGGGAGAAGTCTACCATCTGATTTTGTCTTGGAATTCTAGAGTCTTGGAAAAAAATATTGAAAGGTAAGATACTTCAGATTAGTCAACCCAAAATGTATGGAGTGTTTACTAGATAAAACAGTGTGTAAAGACTATATATAGGAACATATGAAGCCCACCTTTGGAGTATCCAGCAAGCAGTGCTCTTTGCAGCTATCAGACCTGTTTAGGACCTGGACTTGGTCCTAACTTTTGCCCATAAAAGGCCACCCCTCTCCATGCATTTCTGATCATTGGACCTTTGAAGGAAGCTGGATTTCCCCAGTTAGCTTATCAGTAATGCTCACTCTGATAACAGACTATGAAACATTTCAGCAGTGGAAGGAAAGGTAGATAACACCTTCCACAAACAATATTCTGTAGATCCACAAAAGGAATTATAGAGCAGAACAACATTTAATTCAATTTCATCCGTCTATTCATTCAGCCATTCTGTTATCAGTCAACAAATATTTGCTAAGGGCCTACTCTATGCCAGCTACGACCATGCTGGGTGCTGGGAATCCAGGGATGAAAAGACCTTTGAAGAATTCCCATTCCGTGGGAACTGAGGATGCACTGCTTGCCCTCCTCCTGCAGATTCAAGCCTGCAGTTTCTGATGCATCTCTGACTGAGGACATTCTATATGCAAAGGACCCCAGAATGCCTGTCTTACTTTTTTCTAAGACAACTGGCCACTGCCACCTCCCAAACCTGTTGCTTAGGCAGATGTGTTGTGAAGTTCATGACCACCCTCACCCCCACCCACCTCTCCATTTCCACTTAGTTAATGGCCAGAGTTGTCTCTACCCTCTATCTTCAGTTCCTCTTCTTACTCCTTACTCCTTCCTTCACTGCAATCTCGCTTTTGTGCCTCTCACTCCTCTGGCCAATGTCACCAGGGGCCTCCTGATTTCTAAATGCATTCCTCTCAATCCCTACTCAACACCACTTTGGGGAAGCATTTGACACTGTCAATAACTCCCTCCTTCCAACTCACTTCTCTTTTTGTTTCCATACTGCCCTCCCAGTGCTCCTTCTCCCTCTCAGTTCCCTTTTTAGGACTTTCCTCCTTTGCTTGTCCCTTAATTGCTGATGTTTCCTGGGGTTCTGCCTTCAGCACTGTCCCTGGGTGATCTAATCCCCTCCCATGGCCTCAGTTCCCATCTGTATGTTGTGGATACCCAATCTAACTGTGCATCTGAGCACAGACATATCCCACAGCATACTGGACATCTCCAGTGGGTGCACATTGTCCATTTCCTCTCTTATACCATGATCTTGTAAGTGTTAACTTCTCTGTTTCCAACCAGGGCCATATGTCTCTTGTATTCTACTGTATCTCACATATATAGTGAGTTCACTGAAGGAACTCAGTGGACAATTCAACAATGAATGAATGAGCACCTGTCCAAGAGGAACCTGTCCACTGGCTGCTCAGTATCCTGAAAGATATTGATAATTTGAGATTTAAAAAAACCCAAAAACCTGAGATAAGCTGAGCAAATCAGATTCAACCATTTAGGAATTACAAAATGGGGAATTGTTGAGAAAATCTGCAATGACGAGTCAAAAGCTGGAAGTGGTGGTAGAGATGAGCCACAGCAACCAACAGCTGTGCTTAAACTAAAATTATGAGGAAGTAGAAACAGTGGTTAAGCCAAAGAAGAAAACAGAAGAGTCATAGGGAGAGAAGCAGTGATGCTGGGAGAGAGACAGTGAGGCAAAGAGAGCATCCCACTCCATCAAGCCTGTGTCTGGAATGGCCTTTGCCCCTCCTTTACTCCATACTAAAGCTGAGGCCACATGGCAGATCCTCGGGAAGTCTGCCCAACCAACCAGCAGTGTTTGGGAGCTGGAGAGCAACGGTCTCTGAGAGAAGGATCATATGCTTCTTTCCAGCCCTGAATTCCACCTCCCTCCCCCAATTTTGATAATTCAGAAACAACGTGTTTGAGACAAAATTTCTCATAACCAATTTCTAATTATCTTCACCTTTATTATCACCCCTCCAAAGCACCCTTCCAGCCCCCAAGGGACTGGGAAAGGAAAGCAACATACAAAGCAACTGCAAGACAAGGGTGGGGGTGGAGGAGGAGGTGATGGTATCCCGTTCTGCTCTTTTTCTGAACCTCCAGGCAGCAAAGGGAGCAATGTGGACCTCTGGTGACTGAGCTAAGGAATAAACCAGCTGGGGTGTGAGTGTGGCCTCGGGGTGCGGTGGGGAGGCCGTGGGTGTGAAACAAGGGAATCAGTGTCTGAGTGCCCTCTTGGCTCACCCACTTTGTTGTGATGACAGAGGGGTTTGACCCTGACTTTTGTAGAAGTGATAAAGAGTTTCAGAACAGCACCTGGAGGCTTACCTCACCCTCCCCTGGGCTCCTGCCTCCCTAGCTGTCAGCGAGGTTGATGTGTCCTGGCCTTGATGGGTGTACATTCCACAAGACAGTCTACACAAGGTGCACATGTTCTCATGAAACAGCTTTTTTAAAAAAGAGGAAAGACAGGCTTGTGGTGTGCTGTAAAAGCTATAACGATGACAGCACTCTGAGTTCATTTCTTATATATTTTGCCTAAAGTGAAAGGAGAGATTACATGGTATCTAGTCTTAGATACCCAAGTCCATTTTCCCCACATTTCCTCTGATCCTCAGGCTGGGTTAGTTGCCTCCGCCGGGTTCCCACGGTCCCTCTGCTTCCCTCGTATTGTATTGCTGTTTACTCCCCATAGACTAAACTCCCAGGGGTGAAGACCATGCTGTGTTCTCATCAGTCACACTCCTGGTGGACAGGAGGCCTTTAGTAATATATGACAAATTAACGTATGAATGATCTAATGCTAAATACCTTGCTGTTAATAAGTCTTGGGCCCCTGGGACTCCGGAACAATCTTTGCACAGTTATGTGGGCCCCAAGTCCTAATTCTTAATCTTTTACTCCTTGCTTCTGACCTGTTACTCTGCCTGGAATGCTGTCCCCGTGAGATCTGTGTCAGCCCTGAAGCCCAGCTAGCTGGTGGGCTCCTGACGGCTCCTCCAGGCTCCCCTCCCCTCCTCCGAGTCTGGGGATCCCACCTGCATACGGGTTGACCACCCCTCCCCTCCCCAAATATGGAGCCCTGTCTAGATTTCCCACCCCATGCCCCTCAGAATCATTAGCCTCTCTGATGTCAGTCATTTTGGGATGAAGTGGAGATGAGGAGGAGAGGAAACTCAGCCTTCTTTTTCTGACACCAACCTTAGGTTCTCTTTTGAGACGGGGAGTTCTGGTGAGTCTTGATCCTCTGGCTCCCACTGCTGGTATCACCTGACACCACCATCCCCAAGAGCTTTGCCTGGCCTCCCTTGGTTAGCAAATACTTGGTTGATTGGTCTGGTTTCTGGAGAATGCTCTTGTTCTTAACATCGATGTCAAGCCTCATCCTTAAGGAACAGGGAGCAAGTTGTCTTTTTTTTGCTTGTTTTAAAGAAGCAGCATTTCAGGTGTAGGTTGGAATCAAGGTACTATTCCTTGTTGGAGATTTGCCTTTTACATTTCACTTTTTTTTTTTTTTGAGGAAGATTAGCCCTGAACTAACACCTGCCGCCCATCCCCCTCTTTTTGCTGAGGAAGACTGGCCCTGAGCTAACATCTGTGCCCATCTTCCACTACTTTTTTATATGTGGGACGCCTACCACAGCATGGCTTGACAAGCGGTGATAGGTCCACACCTGGGATCTGAACCGGCGAACCCTGGGCCACCAAAGTAGAATGTGCAATCTTAACCTCTGCGCCACTGGGCTGGCCCCGGGATAACAGAATGTAACAGGGTTATGTGAGGATGAAATGAGTCGTTCTATGTGAGGTGCTCACAACATGGTAAGTGCCCATGGATGATAGTTATTATCATCTCAGCAATGCACACGAGCTGGAAGACTTTCACACCTAGGATCATGGAAGTGAAAGTGCAGAGGAATCCTCTTTTCTGATTTAGTTTTGACCCTAGAACTAAGCTTTCAGGCATTATCTAGAAAAAACACTAATTTTCTGGACACAGTCCTAGGCTTGTTTACTGGCATTTGCTAGCTGTGATTCCCTGCCTAAACCTAATCAAACTAACCTTCTTCCCCTGCGCCTCCAACAACTGCCCTGAAAACTTCCAAGATTAATTCCTCTTTGCCTGGATTTTATGTTCCCACATCCTGTAGATACTCAATATACCATTTATTACCTGGCTTCCGCAATTCTCAGCAATTCTCACTTGACTGACGTGCACAGAGATTCTAACGTTCTGCAATAAAATGTGTTTGAGTTCACTGTATTTATTATTGGTTTTCCTATATGCCGGTATAAACTCATAATGAGACAGCAAAATACAGTGTTTAAGATCATGGATGCTGGGGACCAGCCCAGTGGCGCAGCGGTTAAGTGCACACATTCCGCCTCGGAGGCCTGGGGTTCGCCAGTTTGGATCCCGGGTGCGTACGTGGCACCGCTTGGCAAGCCACGTTGTGATAGGCGTCCCACATATAAGGTAGAGGAAGATGGGCATGGATGTTAGCTCAGGGCCAGTCTTCAGCAGAAAGAGGAGGATTGGTGGCAGATGTTAGTCCAGGGCTAATCTTCCTTGAAAAAAAAAACCAGATTGCCTGGGTTTTAATTCTAGCTCTGCCACTTACTCTGTGAGCTTGGGCAACTTACCTAAACTCTCTGTGCCAATGTTTACTTATGTGGAAAAAGGGGATAATAACATGCCTTCCTTTCTAGGGTTCTCTCTCTCTCTTTTTTTTTTTTTTGGTGAGGAAGATTGGCCCTCAGCTAACATCCATGCCAATCTTCCTCAATTTTATATGTGGGATGCCGCCACAGTGTGACTTGATGAGCTGTGTGTAGGTCTGCACCAGCATCTGAACCCATGAACCCCAGGACACTGAAGCTGAGCACGTGAATCTAACCACTACACCACCAGGCCAGCCCCCTTTCTAGGGTTCTTACAGACATTAGATGGGTTAATATTTGTAAAGCACTTGAAACAGAGCGTGGCATATAGTTAGTGGTATATAAGTGTTTGTTATACAATAGTAGTTACTACTTATAGAAAGCTTAGCTATCTGCCAGCCACAGAACATGTTACCCTTTCATACCCTTAATCATGCAAGGTAAATGATTTATAGTGGTGTGCTAGAGCTGGTCTGTACTTGCTTAGAAGAGCCAAAAGTTGAAGTTTCAGAAAGTTTGCAAGTCAGTTGTTAAACAGAGCAATTACTAAAAGTTAAATTATATAAATTTATAACTAAATAAATTATATTAAAAACAAAGACAATAAAGATACAAATCTCCTCACTTCCTAATTATTTTACTGCATTTTACTAGTATTTATGCTCTTGAGGTTATTTCTTTATTGTACTTTATGGCAGAAATGGTGCGATAGTGCGTATCTTTTCCTAACTCTGCCTTCAGTGACATCCATATTGGTAGCTTGAAGTCTGCTATGAAGGGGATATTTACACCACAGAACTTGGCAACCGCTGCATATCAGGGCTTTTTTATTTCACAAATTGGTTGTTAAACATTTATCAGCATACCACTGCATATTATTGTCCCTTCTTTAAAGATGAAACTGTGGACTAGAGAAGTTAAGTGATTTGCCTAAGTCCACACAGCTAGGAAGTGGTAAAGCTGTGATTCAAGCACAGATTTTTGTTGGTTTGCTTCCTTGCTTTGTAAAAGAAAAATATATTTGCAAAATCCACATGCTTTCCATTCAGCTACCCTCCCCTGAGGTGGGAATGTTGAAGCTGGGTAGGCCTCAGATACAAATGGAAAAGCTATCCCTTCCCCTCCCACTCTGGCAACCCCGCCCTTAAGGTACAAGCCCAGCTCCCAGCCTACCCACGCCTGGGCACAGCTGGTCATCCTTTCTAGTACCATTGCTCCACCTTGGACTTGGAGATGCCTTTGTCGGTTATCTTAATTTGATAATTCCATTACTATCTTGCCTGGGTTCCATTTTTACCCATTACCCCTTCTTCCCAGAACCTCTTTTCTCTTATCCAAGGTTAAGATTAAACCCATTCTTTCCAACACCTGTACCTATTTTCTATTTTCCTAGTGTGAGAAGACTTGGCACAGTAGTTACGATTTCTCAAATAATCACTTTTCTTAAACTCTTTATTGGTGTGAACACACACAGGGAAAACTATACATATCAGAAGGGTACAGATCAAATCATTTTCAAAAACTCAACACACCCATGAGACCTGCACCCAGATCCAGAACCAGAACATTACCGTTTTCTCCGAAGCCTTCCAGTTTCTACCCTCCCAAGGGTAACTGCTAATCTGGCTTCTAAAAGTCATGCAACTCTTTTAATATTGGCATATCTAGGACATGCCATGTAGGGCTAGGTGCTCTATACAGTATTTCATCTCTCCCTTTGGCATGGGGTTAGTATTAAGACTCTTCTCGGGTCAATTATCTTGACTTATTTCCCACTCCTGTGGAGCAATGACAAGAAACTTGAGTTCCAATCCCAATGCTACCACTGAACCCCGTGACCTGGAAAATCCATGTCTCCTCTCTGAAGCCTAGGCAATTTAGTCTATAAAATATGGACAAACACAACACATTTGCAGGGTTGCTATAAGGATTCAATGAAATCTCACTCTCAAAGCACCTAGTACAGTGTGCCTGGCATATAGTAATGTAACAGCCAACTGTCACTGATTTTATTGTGTGCAGACAGCACAGTGTGAGGGTTTTATGTATAGGATCTCATTTATAACTCTGGCCAAATAGAATTCTTTCATTTCCTCATCTGCTCTTTCTCTCAATCTTCCACATCTCAGTAGTCAAATGCTTTACCATTTACCTAACAATTTAGGTTCCATATCTAGGCATTTTCTTTGATTCCTGTCTTTCCCACATTCCACTCATCTAACTCATCAGCAGCTTTTGCTGACGCTAAATAGAAAACCAAAGACACTCGGTTCTCTCAATTTCCACTACTACTATCCTATTTTAATCCTATTTACCATCCTTACTTAAATATCTGCACAAGAATGTAAGCTACATGTGAACAGTTCCATGTACTATTGATCACAGCTGTATCGCCAGTACCCAGAATAGTGCCTGGTCGTTAGTAGGCTTTTGCTAACTGTGTCTGGAATGAATGCATGTTGCAACAAACTTTTGAAGTGGGTACTGTTATTATTTCCATCTTATAGATGGCCTTGCAGTGGTTAAATAACTCACTTAAGGTCACACAACAAATATCAAAACCAGGATTTCAAATCCAGCTTCTGACTCCAGATAACGGCTCGATTATCCACAACGCTGCTGCATTGAACTACACTGGCTTATGCTGAAGTCAATGATAAAGGATATTTTTTAGCGGATGTTACGAGAAATTTTAGTTGAAATTCCCCAACCTGCAAACTTTTCCTGAGAATAAAGGTCATGTGCCCCTTCACACAACCTTGTCGGCCCAACATGATTTGGCTCCTCCCAAGTCTCTTCTCTCCTCTTTGGCCTCCTCTCTCAACATTCCAGCATAATGAACCCTTTTCTCTTACCAGCAATGCTCCTGCCGGTATCTGAAATGCTCTCTGTCTCCCATCCCCTCTGGAAGAACCTTTGCTAATGTCTCAATTCTGAGGGATTATAACAAGCAGTACTTTATCCCGGCTGGCATCACTCTACTAAAATTACTCCTTTATTTCTGTCTTTATTGTTCACTGCTGGGTCCCCAGTGCCAAAGAAGTGCCTCGATTAAATAGGTACTTGGTAAATATTTGTTGAATAAAGGTATGAAAGGGCAAGGATTATTTCATCAACTTTCATGTGAAAAGACTGTGGCTCCTTGAGGTGAGCTATTTTGCCGTGGATCAGTCATTAACTGGCAGACAGGAGATTCGAAACCTGGGCTCCACAAACAGCCCCTCCTGACCACGCCCACTCCCCCTCCCTCCTCACTTCCGCCCGCTCCCATAAGCTCCGCCCACTTCAGCCTGCGCCATCTGGGAGACTAGTTTGACCCCCGGACGGCCGCCGTAGCGCGTCGCCTCCGTTGCCGTGGGAAACGACCCGGGACCTGGGTGGGAGAAAAGACGTTTCCCGCCGGCGGGAGCTGCGGTTGTGGCGGCAAGGAGAGCTCCGAGGCGGCGGGGACCGGCGCCGCAGCACCATGGCGGACCAGCTTTATCTGGAAAATATAGACGAGTTCGTCACGGACCAGAACAAGATCGTGAGGAGCTAGGACTGGGGAAGGCGGGCGTGCGACTGGGGTCCTGGGCCCGGCGAGGGCGGGGGGGGCCTTGACCCCTCGGCGTGTGGCCTCGTGGGGACCGGCGAGGGGAGACAGGTCTCCGCGCCTCGGGGCGAGCGAGGACTCGCGGGAGAGGTCTGCTGGGCACGGCGCACGCACCAGGGGTCGTGGAGGTCACGCGCGGAGGGAGGGGCATCGGTTGATAGTATTTGTAGGGCGTCTCTACACCTATCTGATAAGGTGGTTGGTGTTTCAAGTCCCAAGTTTACAGTTGAGGAAATTACGTCTTAACTGGGTTAAGTGACAAGTTATTTCCTCTTCCTGGAAAGTTGGTGTTGATACAGGCTTGACCTGCCTCTCAGGGTGGAGTAAAGATCAAGTGAGACGATGGGTGTGAATGCCTTTTGCAAACCGTGGTGACTGAGTGCCTACTGTGAGCTTTGGATCCACATTATTGCATTTAATCTTTACAGTGACCTACCCAGAGCTAGAAAAGAAAGAGGTCAAATAATTTCTTTGGACAAATAAAGTAAGGATTTATACGAATTAGTAGGGGATAGACAGTTTTCCAACCTGGGTCCATCTCTTGCTAATGCCGTCTTCTGCATCACATTGCCTTTGCCTAACCTATCCAAGTCTTCTAATTATTGGAAACTCAACATTTAGAATTGGAAGATTTTGAGAGGAGAGTGACAGGCGTACAAGGAAGCGACAAGTGACAGGAGAGTTCGAGAAAGGCTGGAGGGAAGATCAAGGCTTGATGCCAGCAGTTCCCCTCTAACCTCTGATAAAGTATTCATCCACGTCATTCATTCCCAGGCCGCTGCACCACCAGTGCCCTTTGATGTTTGTTTGTATGGCTGCAACTTGCTTTAGAAGTTTCTGAGTCACACACTTCAAAGAAATCTAGCTTCTGGGTGAATTTGAGGATAATTTTTGGTGGTGGCCCCAAAAAAGGATAGGATGTGATAAAAGAGCCTTAGTAAAACAAGGAATGTGAAGAAAATGAGAGCCTTTTTCTTTCTGTGTATATTCAGCCTTTCTTTTTAGACTCTTTTGCATTAATTGGTCTGTGAAACAAACTTCTTAGTATTTGTAAGATAAATCTCTCAGTCCTGCCTGCCCAGATGGATGGTTCTTGGCAAAACTGGGGTGGCATCTATTGTAATTTATAAGATGTAATCATCTAAGAGTAGGAATCTTTAGAACCCCTTGGGACTGTCCTGCACTCTGGAGTCATCTAATTAAACGTTTAAAAAATTTCTTCTTCTTGCAGGTGACATACAAATGGCTGAGCTATACGCTAGGGGTTCATGTTAACCAGGCCAAACAGTAAGTCCAATTTTTTACTAATTTTAATCACATTGGAGTTTTTTGTTTTGCTTTGTTTTTCAGCTTTACAGATAACCTCTAGGTTAGAACTTTTTTTTTTTTCTTGGGGAAATGGGAAAGCATACTATTTGTACTACCTTTTACTACTTTTGTTTATTATTTAGGAGATAAGTGGACTTCTGTTCAAATGTGTGGTGATACACTTACTGGATTTATTTGTAGCCTTGCTCTCTGGTTAACATCACTTTGTTATTTAAAATTTTGTAAATAGGCTAGCCAGTTCTGTTTATATCTGAGATGTTTATGTGTTATCTTATGTCTTCATTACATTTTCATACATACTCCTTAGGCCTGTCTCTGGGTGTTGTTGACATACTTCCATAATGAGGTCAACAGGTGTTTTAGACAGCTGTATAACAGATGAGACAGGGGAGAACTATTTCAGTGAAACTGAAAAGGGAGTGTTGAGGATGGCACAAAGCATTACCTTACTTGAATTTTGCCGTCTCACCTTTCCTTGCTGAAACTTGCAGGCCAACTTGAGGCTGAAAGGGAAAAACAAACTTTTGAATTAACTTCAAAATTTCTTGACCTGCAAATATGCAGATATTGTCTGTGTCCCAAAGGGAGGAATTGGTGAGCAGACTGAGGGCACGCATATTGAGTTAAATACTCATTTAATTGTTTTAAAAGGTGGTCTGATTTTTCCCTGTTCCTTGGAACTTTCTTTGAGTCATAGGAATGTTCCATAAATCTTGGAAAATCCCTGATCTTTAGAATGGATTTACTTGGCTTTATTTTGGTTGCTGTTGGACAGACCTAGGAGTCTGATTTTGACTGTGATGTTTATGCCTTCAAGAGCTGAAACTCTTGGCCCAGGGATGGGTTTGGGCTGATTTTGACTGTCTGAGATTGGTCTTGCTAAGACCAGTCCTGGCCCAAACCCAACAGGTTCAGGTAACTTTGAGAATGGACACCTATAAGAGTAGTTACTTGTTGTGGTTATGGATGTTTAAATATGAAGTGACGTAACTATTATATAAGCCTGTTGGTTTTTTTTTTTTTACTGTAGCTGCTCTTATTACCTATGATTTTTATAGAATTAATACACTGTCTAGCCCCTGCCTGTCTACCAACTTCATCGCATGCTGCTCTCTACCTCACTTATACTCTCGCCGTGTTTGCCTTTCTGTTGCTCATATAGGCCAAGCCCATTCACACCCTAGGACATTTGCACCGTTTCCTCTGGCTCAAGTGCTCTTTCCCAGTTGTCATCTTTCAGGTTTTGGCTCAAATTTCACATGTTACTTCTTGTAACAGCCCTTCCCTAATGCCCTATTTCAGGTATCCCCACCCCTCCCTAATTCTCTATCATATCTTCCTGTTAATTTCTTTCATAATTCTTTTTTTTTTAAACGGCTTTGAGATATAATTCACCTACCGTACAATTCACGCATTTAAAATGTACAATTCAGTGGCATTTAATATATTCACAGCTGTGCAGCCGTCACTACAAATAATTTTAGAACATTTTCATCACCCCAAAGAGAAACCCTGTATCCATTAAGTTCCTCACTATTTTCTGCCTACTCCTGTTCTCTTCCCCCCACCTCCCCCACCCCCCCTCCCCCTGCATCAGGCAATCACTAATATACCGTCTGTAGATTTGCCTATCCTGGACATTTTGTGTAAAGGGAATCGTACAATATGTAATCTTGGGTGTGTCTGATTTCTTTCACTTAGCATATTGTAAGCTTTGTCGATGTTATAGCATGTAGCAATACTTCACTCCTTTTTAAGGCTGAATAGTATTTCATCACATGGTCTGTTAGTTTCCTAGGGCTGCCATAACAGAATACTACAAACTCAGTGGCTTAAAACAATAGAAATTTATTGTCTCTCAATCCTGGGGGCTAGAAGTCTGAAATTAAGGTGTTGGTAGGGCCACACTCCCTCTGAAACTTGTAGAGCAGAATCTTTCCTTGCTGCTTCTTAGCTTCTGTTGGTTTGCTGACAGACTGCCTTTAGCTGCATAACCCCAGTATCTGCCTTTGTTGTCACATTGTATTCTCCCTGTGTGTCTGGATCTTCACATAGCCATTTTTATAAAGATACCAGTCAGATTAGGAACCACCCTACTCCAGTATGACTTCATCTTAACTAATTACATCTGCAGTAATCCAACTCCAACTAAGGTTACACTGAGGTACGGGTGGTTAGGACTTCAACCTGTCTTTTTGGGGGGACACAAGACAACCCATAACTATGGATAAACCACATTTTGTTTATCCATTCATCAGTTGATGGACATTTGGATTGTTTCCACATTTCGAATATTATGAATAATGCTACTAAGAACATTTGTGTACAAGTTTTTGTGTGGATTTGTGTTTTCAGTTCTCTTGGGTATATACCTAGGATGGGAATTTCTGTGTCATATATAACATTTTGAGGAACTGAGGAGCTGTTTTTCAAAGTGGTGACACTATTTTACAATCCCACCAACAAGGTATGAGGTTTCTAATTTCTCTACCTTTTTGTCAGCTCTTTATTATATGTCTTTTATTTTAACCATTCTAGTGGGTGTGAAGTGGTATCATTATGGTTTCGAGTTGCATTTCTGTAATGACTAATTATGTTGATTATCTTTTCATGTGCTTATTAGCCATTTGTATATCTTTGGAGAAGATTCTGTTCACTTCCTTTGCTCATTTTTTCATTGCATTGTCTTTTTATTGTTGAGGTGTTAAAAGTTCTTGTACTTTCGGGTACAAGACCTGATCAGATATATAATTGCAAAACTTTTCTTGCATTCTCTAGGTTGTCTTTGCACTTTCTTATCTTGCACTTCATCCTTTGAAGCACAAAAGTTCTTATTGTTGATGAAGTCCAATTTCTTTTCTTTTTTCTTTTGTTGCTTGTGCTTCCTATATGGTATCTATGAAGGCTTTGCCTAACTCAAGGTCATGAAGATTTAATTCTGTTTTTCTTCTAAGAGTTTTGTGGTTGTAGCTCTTACATCAGTAATTATTACTATATTTGAAGTTTCTATGTATCGTATGCTTGCAAACGTAATAAAAATGCTTCAGTCCTCATGATAAAGAGTACACTGTAGTTTTCAAATCAGGTCTTGGCTCAAGCCAATTTTAAATGAAGCACTAAGATGTGTGAATAGTCACTTTTTCCTCCAGGAATCATTTTGTATCTGGTGTAAGGAAAGAGTACAACTTCATTCTTTTGCATGTAGATATCCAGTTGTTCCAACATTTATAATTCTTACTACTACCTGACATTTTCTTGCTTATTGTATGTCCCACCCAGTAGAATATAAGCTTCATGAGGGCAGGGAACATGTTTATCAAGTTCATCACTCTTCCAGTAGCTATCGCTATGTAACAAATTACCCCCAAATTTAACAGCTTGAAACAACCATTTTATTATGCTCATGAATTCTTTTGGTTTGGAATTTAGGCAAGGCGCAGTGAGAATGGTTTATCTCCATAATGTCTGGTGCCTCAGCTGGAAAGCCTCAATGGCTGGAGCCCAATCTTCTGTAGGCATCTTTATGCACATGTCTGGCAGTTGATGCTGGCCACCAGCTGGGATTTCAGCTGGGGTTGTTGACCAGTTATTGCATATGGTCTGTTTATGTGGTCTGGGCTTCCTAAGAACGTAGCTTCTCCAGTTAGTCGGATTTCTTACACAGCAGCTCAGGACTCCAAAAGCAGTGCTCCAGCATAAGGCAGAAGCTGATTGCTTTTTCTGACTAGCCTCAGAAGTCAAGCCTGCTTCATTCTTTTGGTTAAGATGAATCACTAGCCCTCCCAGATTTAAGGGAAGGGGAGGGCTTCCCCCTCTCTGTGGGAAGATGTAGAAGGGCATGCGGGATGGGAGGTGTTGCAGCCCTCTTCGTGAAATTCGGCATGCCACAATTGTTATGTCTTCAGTGCCTGATTCATAATAGGTGCCAATAAACATTTGTTGAATGAGTACTAAGCCTTATGGTAGATACTTTCACAAACATTTCTCTCACATAGTCTTTATAACAATCCAGTGTGATGGATGTTATCAACTTCTTTTAACACATGAAAAAATTGAGACTTAGAGGGTCCTGTCACCTTTTTTCTTTTACCTGTAGTAGAAGCATTTAAAGTATCACTGTGACTGAGCATGGTTGTTACTGATTTGCTTGGATTCATTAAAGAAGTTTTTGTTCAGTTCTTACTGTATTTTTAGTGTTATTTTAGGCTTTGTCGTAAAACAACAAATCTGACCAAGTCTTTCCCAACATTGACTTAAACAAGTAATTTTAGGTTGTAAAAATGCTGTGAAAGAATTAAACTAGGTTAGGGAAGGCAGTGTAAACTATACTCTGTTTTCATCCTGGGGAAAATTATGAGTAAACCTGATTAGGAGGGAAAAATAATGAGTTAAAATAAGAATAGTTAATTATGTGTGTAGGAAGTGCATCTGGTAAGAAGTCATATGTCGTCACTCATATTTAAGAAGATTTTGTGTGTTTTGTTGGTAAAAATAAAATGTTTAGTGTAATCAAATTAGATAAACATGTCTTAGAGACTCAACAGATATGCAGAAATTATTTTTTACAAAAAGGGTTAGTGCAGTTTGGACCTTCTTCATACTATAAAAGAGAACTGGATTGATTTGGGGAGACAAGTGCACAGAGGACAATGACTGTGATGATATAGGCGAGATGACGAGTTGTGGATAAAAGACAACGCATTTAGCCAGCAAGCTTGAGATCATCTTGGGCATGGTACCTGCCAATCATTTCTTCTGCCAGCATGGTCCTAAATAGCATAAATAAACCAAGATGTTTGTGAATCTGTGCTACCTCATCTTTCCTAATGTAGTTGCTACATGGAAGAAAACACTAAAGAGAACGAGATGCAGGAATCAACAAAAATGCTGAATATGGCAAATTTTTGTCCTCAAGGAGCTTATAGACTAGTGGGGATGGCAGATATATAAACTAAGTAGTTAGAACGCAGCGTGGTAAGTGCTGTAATAACAGATAAGGGATAACTTAGAAGGCAGGAGTACCCTCCTGGCCTGATGGTGGTAGGGAAGGCTTCACATAGGAGGTGATAACTGAGCTGCTAACTTGATGAGGAATTAGGTGGATGATATCTAAGAAGAACATTCCAGGCAGAAGGAAGGGCATACAAAGGAGCGAGGGGAACTGCAGAATGTTTCATAAGGCTGGAAATTGTGTGAGAGTGGGAGAATGGTGAGAGATACAGGGGCCAGAACAAGAAGAGTCTTAGATGTCATTGCTAGGGACTTGCAGTTGATCCTTAGGGGCTGGGGAGCTATTGAAAACTTGAAGAAGGAGTAATACTTCAGACAAGAATATCGGGCTACCTTTTTAGCATCACTTAATGACTAATAGGCATCTCAGATTTAACATGCCCCCAAACCTAACTCCTAATTTCTCCCCGCAACGCCTGCTCCTCTTGCTTTTCCCCATCTCCCTGAATGACACCTTCATTCTTTAAGTTGTTTAGTCTAGTCATCCTTGACTCCTCTTTCTCTCGTACGCCACAATCAATCCACTGGCAAATCCTCTTGTTTCTTCCTTTATAATATACCCAGAATTCATCCCCTAATTACTACCTCCATTGCTGCCATCCTAATGTGAGCCAGCCTGGATTACTGCAGTAGCCTCCTGACTTGTCTCCCTGCTTCGTCGCTTGCCCCTCGACAGTACATTCTCCACACAGCAGTCAAGAATCTTTCTAAAAGGTGCGATCATGTTATTCTGCTCTAAACCTTTAATGATTTCCTTGCTTAAAGTCCTACATAGGCCATTAAGCCCTATATGTCTGGCACTGGGCTCTCTCTCTCCTACCACTCCTCCTTATTCAACACGCTTGCCTCTTTTCTTTTCCTTGGACCTTGCTTACATTCTTGTTTCAGAACCTTTGCATTTGCTGTTTTCTCTGCTTAGAACATTTTTCCCCAAGATAGCCACATTGGTGGCTCTGTCGCTTCCTGCAGGCCTGTGCTCATGAGGCCTTCCCTAATCACCTTATATAAAATAGCAAAACTTCTCAGGTGCTCTCTATTCTTCTTACTTTTATTTTTTTCCTGTAGATTTACTACCATCTAACATATATTTACTTGTTTGTTTATTTTTTGTCTCTCTCTTTTACAATGTAAGCTCTAAAAGGGGAGGAAGTCGGACTACTTTGTTTACTGCTCTATCCCCAAAGCCCAGAATGGAAAGTAGCCACTCAGCAAAGTTTTGTTGACAGAATGACTTGATTTGCATTTTTAAAACTTCATCAAGGAAGCCTTGTGGATAATGAATGGGAAGGGGGAGGGGTGGGAGGGAATTGACACTTGAAATTGAAACAGTCCGGTCAAGAGATTTGGAGGGCAAGGAGTCAAGAATTACTTGGGAGGGAAAACTGATGAGACTTGGCAACTCACTGGATAAGGAGATGTGAAGGATAATGACTCCCAGATTTCTGGCTTGGGTGGTTTGAGCAGATGATGTTGTCAGGAATAAATGAAGCCATGAGGATGAATGAAATAGACCAAGGAGAATATGTGGTAAGGTGACCAGCCATCTTGCTGTGTCCAGGACTGTTGGTTTTAGCACTTAAAGTCCATGTCTCAGGAAACCCCTCAGATGCAGGCAAACCAGACGGTTGGCCACTCTGAAATGTAGAGTGAAAAGGTAGCTGAAGAGAGAATCCGAACAGTACAGAAAAGGAGGAGGCAGTCAAGTCTGTGCAGGAATGGGAGCAGAGGCAGTTAGAGTCGTCGCAGGAGGCCCCATGGGGATGGGATCATGGAAGCTAAGAGAGGGCACGCTTCAAAAAGAGAGTGCTCAACAGTGTAGGCTGAGTTTCTGTGAATTTTTGAGTTTCTAACTGTTCTTGGCAGAAATATGACATGTCATAGAGACTCAGTAAATATTTTTTGAAATAAAAGACACAAATGGTATATCTCTTTTGTTGTTGTTTTGTTAAACTGTCAGTTATTGAGGGAAGCCAACTTCTGATACTTGCTGGATCTTGAGGATAAAAAGATGTTTAGAGATGTTACTAAAAGCAGCATTATTTTTACATTGAGTGTTTGGGAATCTCAGGTTAATGAATGCTCTGAATACTGGGCATTGTGAATAAGTGTTACATTCTACATTTCTGGAACAGCATTGAATCTGAATAATTGTAAAATTGGAATTTCAGAGCTGGACACTTGTGATCATCTACATAGTAGTTCTTAATGTTTTTGGAATAATCCTTTTGAGAATCTACTGAAAACCCTGAACTGTCTCTGCCCCAAAAAACACATTTTGCTTACAGTTTTGGGGCTGGAGGGTTATAGATGGCCACACGAATCCCAGATTAAGAGAATCACTGATCTAGTACAGGCCTTCCATTTTGTATCTCAGGATATTAAGAGGCCTAGAAAAATTAACTTATCCAGGATCACGTAGGTAGAGAGTGACTGAACTTATTCTTAATTCATTGTTCCATCCATTATATGTCATTGCCATTGTTTTAATGCAGGTTCAGTCCCTCTTGATCTATTATTAGATTTCTTTTATTTCAGTTGCTTGGTCTCTTTGCCAGTTCAATACAAGTTGACCCCAACTCCCCTGTCCCATCTAAAATCCATCTTTTTTTTAACTCTGTCCATAGACTGAGCAAAAATATACTGTAGAAAATTTGGACTGTTATATTTAATATATCTAACTTTGTTTTTTTTTTAGAGAGTTTATTTTTCTTTTTTTCCTCCCCAAAGCCCCCTGGTACATAGTTGTGTATTTTTAGTTGTGGGTCCTTCTAGTTGTGGCATGTGGGATGCCACCTCAGCGTGGCCTGTTGAGCGGTGCCGTGTCCTCACCCAGGATCCGAACTGAGGAAACCCTGGGCCGCCGAAACAGAGTGCAAGAACGTAACCACTTGGCCACAGGGCCAGCCCCCAATATATCTAACTTTAAGTCATGAATTAAGAGTTGATGAGGTAAACTGTTAGTAATGACTGACATGTCCTTTTGTTTGGAACAGGATGCTGTATGATTATGTTGAAAGGAAGCGAAAGGAAAATTCTGGAGCCCAACTTCATGTCACCTATTTAGTGTCCGGCAGTCTCATTCAGAATGGACATTCTGTAAGTTCTCAGAACCTTATAAAGAGCTTAAATGTGTTTGAGCTGTAAACAGTGTGATATAACATAACATTGGGAAAAAACCAACAAAATTTAGTATTATGGAAGTTCCAAAAAGTTACTTGAAGATGATGATGATTTTGGATTTTTAAAGTAAACCTATCACTGAGAAGTTTGGGTACTATCTTGGCTGTGATGCAGACACTATATCATTATTATGTAATTTTCCTAGGCAATGAAACATTGGGAGACTGCTTCTGTTATTCCTTCTTCCTCTTGCAGGTATATTGGGGACAATGGTGGTTAATTTCCAGCCTGTCTAAATGTCAAGCCGCAAACTCATGTGTTCAGAAAGTACAATTTTATTTTTTTTAACTGAACTTGATTTTAATTTGAGCTCTCATTTTGGTAGGCTTATGTCTAAGTGGCTGAAGGATGGGGGTGTTGGCAGGGGGCTGAGCTAATGCAGTGCAGAGACGTGATCTGGGAACATCGTTATCCTCCAGTGTTTTGTTGTGGTCCCATCTGGTATCTGGTCGTTCATCAACACACGTCACTGCTGCATTGTCATCATCCTAACTGCAAAGCTTTCTCAGGTCTGCTGACTTTCTCTTAGCTGGTTCCATCTCCTTCCCAGGAGCACAGGGATCATTTTACTACTCCCATGCCTTGGTGGGCACCAGAAGCTCTGCACAGATAACTCATTCCTTCTGCTGCACCAGACTGATCCTTGGGAACTTTGATAATTCCTCCTCTCTGGCTTCTTCCTAAAAGTAAGGCGCACCTCCTCTGTTCTCACATCCCCAAACCTCTTACCTCCCGCTACCTCCACAACCAGCCCTGTAGAACTTAGCCCAGGGATCAGGGCTTCTTCTCAGAGATGCACTAATATATAAGTTTTCCTCTTCCCTTTAGACTTTCCCTCAGACTCAGAAGTTCAGAAGCCTGATTTATCAGAATACTCACTGGATTTGTCTTGTAGCAGTAGAGTCCCAAGTATGAGAGATTTACAACTGGAATGGCAAATTAATAATTTACATGGAGAAATAAAACAAGGGATCAGATCCTTATATTTTCTGACCAACATATTCTTTCTTTGTTGGTAAGCTATTTGGCCAGCCAGATAATAATCAAGATATTTGCATGTGTAGGTAGAATCAGATGCCATTATACATCTGAAACACAAAATTAAGCAGACTGGATTCATTTGCTCTTGGACATAAACCTGCCATCAGAATCATCTCCATACAGGCTCTTGAATGGATACTGCTGAAGTTTGCATCTGAATGTCTTCTTTCCTTTGTTTCCAGTTAACCAGCCCTCTTCAGTCTTTTTCTTTAGTTTCACCAATACCTTCAGTCTAATCATAGTCACTTCTTTACCTGGGATTCATTGTGTTCCTCTGAAGCAGTGTTTTTAATTCTTTTTTTGGTCACCGATTCCTTTGAGAATCTGGAGGAAAAATATTGACATATTCATAAAATTTTGAGTGTTAACACATCTTCTGGAACAGGGTGCAAGGTTAAGGATTTATGTTTTAAGATAAAGTTGTAGATTTTTATTTGACCCGTATGACATAAGTTCTTAATTTCAGATCCTTGCGTGGTCTTTGGGGTTGGTCTTCAGGGTGTAGGGGATTCTTGGATGAACTCCTGAAAGGCATTCAAATTGTGTTCCTCAGGGCATTCTTTTGAAACTCTTTTTCAAAATGATGTGTAGTCCATAATCACTTAAAAATTTCTATGCTGTGGCTTGCTCAAAATGATGTGTAGTCCATAATCACTTAAAAATTTCTATGCTGTGGCTGTTTCTAAATTTGAGGGCATTTAAATTCCGCCCACCTTTTTTAAAACAGCAGAATGCTTTTTCAAATGACATCTTAATCAGAATCCTAATATATAAAATCTATTGAATAGGGTGACTGTGGTTGAAGTGGTTGTGAGAAGTTTGGAGCTCTGTACTCTCCCTTATGGCAGCCCCATAGGGCAGCTCTGTGGAAGCCTGTAGAATTACTGACCAGTGTAGATGCTTACCCGTGCCTTTTGTCTCAAAGAGAGCCCTTCTAAGGAAAGGCAGATGATTAAGCATAATGTCAGGTTTGGTTCTTGTTCCTTCTAATTTGTTTTTTAGATTTTAAGTGTTTCTAGAAAGAAAAAAGACATTATAGATCTTGTATGGATTTTTTTAAATTATAAGTAATTTTTATTTTTCCGATGATCATTGTTATTGTAAAAATGTTTAACAGCAGTGCATAGAAAGTGAAAGCCGCCTAATCTCATCCTGAGAGTCTTCAGAGAATTAGTTGAAAATTTCAAAGGACTGTTTGGTTGATTCTCTTTTTGTGATGTTAGTGGTTGTCGGCCTGATCCATTCTTTATGAAATTTCTCATTAACTTTTCATCTAGTGATTTTAGTTGAGATTGATTTTTATCATTGCCTAGATCATTAATTCACTAGGGGCTACAAAATGGTGGTGTTCTAATTCTGTCATTCCTTCTGGATTTATTGGCTGGAATTTTTCAATAAAGAAGAACTTTCTCTCATCAACTAATCATATTTCCCCTTTCTCTTTAACTGCTAAAAAACTCAGGGGGTTTATCCCCAGCCAGGCTCTGGGTTTGTGGATGCTGAACTTACTCCTGTGTCCACCTTAACAGGAACCCACTGAGTTAGAGCTCTACTCTGGTCTGTGTTGTTTTAGCACCAGCAAACTGGCATTTCCACTGTGTCATTTTTGTGCATTTTCAGTCTCCCCTGAGGCAGCATTTAACCACACAGAACTGTCTGGGCTGCCCAGATGTTTTCCTGATGGTACCAATTATTGTTTTTAGGGCTCTTGTTACAAAGTTACATAGATTTGAGTGGTTAGCTCCTAATGTTGTCTTTCTCATAAGCTCTGTAATTTTTATTGTACAGATTTGCATTGTACAAAAATGTACAGATGACATTTTTAAGAATGCCTTTTTTTTTTAAGAGAAAACGCATTATGAAAACACCAATATTTTTTCTAACAATATGATTACTGAAAACAGTTTAAAATTTCTGTGCAGATCTTTTTGTCTATAGGATATATCCTATTAGGGATGCACAATTAGCCTGTGTTTTAGAATCACTTGAAATAATTCCTCTCTGTGGTTAAGCCACCAACTCAGTATCTCGTTAAATTTAAATTTTTTCCCCCACTTTCAGTTTTTAGATTCCCTCCTTTCCCTTAGAGGTAACTATTTTTATTGCTTTTGCATTCTTTCATTGTTTTTGTTGTTATATATATTTTTAATATAAGCAAATATATATTCATATTACTGCCCTTTCTTAGGTAAAAGTTTTTATATTTTACATCCTGTTTTGCACTTTGCTTTGTTTTTACATAACAGTAGATCTTTAGCATAGCATCACTCCATAGCAGATATAGAAATATTCCTCATTCCTTGTGACAGCCGCATGATACTACATGGATAGATATACCTTAGTTTATTCACCTGTTCCTTATTCATAGTCGTTTGAGTTATTTACAATTTTTGGCTATTACAAATAGTGCTGTAGTGAATAACTTAATGGATATGTGTTTTGTGTATTTTTGCCAGTGTATTTTAGAGTTACATTCCTAGAAGTAGGATGCGTATGTACTTTGTTGGGTACTGCCAAATACCTTTCCATTTTTCATTCCCACCAGCAATGTATGAGAGTACCTGTCTCCACATAGCACGTGTTGCCATATGTTTCAGGGTCATTTGCATTTCTTTTTCTGTGAACCGTCTGTTCATATATCTTGGCCATTTTTCTAAAGGATTTTTAGTCTTTGTTTTCTCTGTTTTAGAAACTATATATGAACCCTTTGTGATATAAGTTGCAGATATTTTTCCTACTTTATCACTTGTCTTTGTACTTTGGTTAAAGGTTTTTTGTCAACTAAAAGTTCTTTGTTAGTTTTTATGAATTATTTCATTTATTTCTGGATTTTGAATTATAGTTAGGAAACTTTTCCTCATTCTCAGTTTATATCATTTATAGAAGGATTCAATCATATTTTCTTGCAGTGCATATATGATTTCATTCTTTATATTTAGATCTCCGATCCATTTCAAATTTATTCTGTTGTATGGCATGGGAGATCCAATTTTTATCTGATTCCGTATGATTGTACAGTAATTCTCATCACATCACTTACTAAAAAATCCTCTTTTCCTCACACTGATTTGAGGGGTTTTTTTGTATTGGTATCTATGCTCTATCATTTTCCTTACCCCGATTGAGAACCTTTAAAATAAGCAAGTTAAAAATGAGTCTGACTTTATTAAAATATAACGTATATTTTCAGGGTTACCTAATCTTCCTAATTTCACAACCAAGGGCAATTGAATTATTGTTAAGGAAACTTTAAAATTGCAAGTTGTACTACGTTCAACACTAATGAAGTGTTATTTCCTTACAGTGCCACAAGGTTGCAGTAGTGAGAGAAGATAAATTGGAAGGTAAGTGTTTCAGTGATTTAGCAAGTTTTCCTCTTATGGCATTAATGCAAGCACAATAAAAAAATCTGCCCCTAACATCTCATGTAATATATGTAGCTGTTTAACTGAAGAGCCGTATATTCCTTTTATTAGTAGTTTCTCAAACATGTTAAAATATGATACTACATCTGCCTAACTTCCCATTTTTAAGGCCAATAGCTGCTGACATAAATAAAGCACTTTTATCACAGGATTTCGAAGCTTGTGACAGACATACAAAACCTCTCATGAATACCATATGGAACACCTCATCAGCTGTAAAAAGACAGTAGTCTCTAAATATTATGTTGTGTTCCATAACAATATTTTTAGGAAGAAGATTAAAGAATGCTTTTCTAAAGTCAGAAAGACTTAATATAACTTGTAAATTAAATTTGTCCACCTGTTTCAAGACTATTAATGCTACTATTCTGGTTTTTTTTTTTTTTTTGTGAGGAAGATTCACCTGAACTAACATCCTTTGCCTATCCTCTTTTTTTTTTTTTTTGCTTGAGGGAGACTAGCCCTGAGCTAATGTCTTTGCCAGTCTTCCTCTACTTTGTATGTGGAATCTCTCCACAGCACCACCAAGGAGTAGAGTAGGTCCATACCCAGGATCTGAACCCCCAAACCTGGGGCTGCCAAAGCAGGGTGCACAGAAGTTTAACCACTTGGCCACAGGGCTGGCCCCTACTAATCCATTTTTTAAAAACCAATTCAAAGAAATTTTATAACATTGGGGAGTCCATGTGATCTTGGACCTATGTCTCAAGACAAAAACCTGTACTGGGGGCCGGCCCGGTGGCACAGGGCTTAAGTGCACACGTTCCGCTTCTCGGCAGCCCGGGGTTCGCTGGTTCGGATCCTGGGTGTGGACATGGCACCGCTTGGCAAAAGCCATGCTGTAGTAGGCGTCCCATGTATAAAGTAGAGGAAGATGGGCACGGATGTTAGCTCAGGGCCAGGCTTCCTCAGCAAAAAGAGGATTGGCAGCAGTTTGCTCAGGACTGATCTTCCTCAAAAAAAACCACAAAAAAACCTGTACTGTCATACTTTGTATATAAAGACTCCTGCCAGGGGAGTCGTTTCTTACAAATTAACTTTGAGGTATTCAGGGTGGTGGAGAAGTCCATTGTTTTCTTTTTGAATTTCCATTGTGGTAGACAAAGCAAGATTTATTCATTCAATAGATACGTAGTGAGCATCTAAGCTGAGCCAGGCACTAGAGGCTTGGAACAAGTTAGGCACAGTCCCTTCCTTCATGGAACCTAAAATTTGTTCTTGTGATGTTCTTTTGTGTTTTTCCTCTGCAGACTTACCTGGTTAGTAGTATTTTTGTTACAGAGTTGCTTTTTGTAAACTAAAATTGAATTTCATAAGTGAGTCTTCTTAGATAGAAATTACTTATTCCTTAATTATATGCTAGAGTGTAAGATTCTTTCCTAACTGAAAAAAAGAACATCATGGTCATCATCAATCATTCATTAATATTTACTGAGTGTCCACTAGATGAGTGATACCCTCACAGGTGCTGTACTTAGAACTGACTCACCACCACCTACCTTGTCATAATGTCCCCGTCGTGGACAGAAGAGTTGATGTTAGGCTGTATATGTAGCTATTTGGCCTTTTAGAACTTTTTGGACCACCACAGATTGTAAATGGCTTTAATGCAGAAGGGTTTCTTGTTAAAGTCCCCGCACGCTATGAAGTTTGTGTATTAACAGACTGCTTTTCCTGTTGACTTGTAGCAGTGAAGTCCAAGCTAGCTGTGACTGCCAGCATCCATGTGTACAGCATCCAGAAAGCCATGCTAAAGGACAGTGGGCCTCTGTTCAATACCGACTATGACATCCTTAAAAGCAACTTGCAGAACTGCAGCAAGTGAGCTCCTTAATGTTCCTTGTGGGCTTCTTTACGAATTGATTTTGTAAGATGTTTACACAGTGGCTGCCTCTTAAGAGTGAATGCCAAGTCTAGTAAAACCCCATTTATCTTGCAGTAAGACACATGCCTGGTTTTATTAGTACATCATAAGGTAAAAAATAGCAGCCACAACCCATATTGAAAACCCTAGTGGACTCCCCATAAATCTATTTCTCATGTATTTATCCTGTCACTGCCACCAGAAATGTTTGTTGTGCCCCTTGTTACTCCCTTACCCCAGTCTCTGCTTGTCTAAATCATACCCATCCTTCAAGAACCAGTTTAAATGTTGTCCTCCAAAAAACTGTCCTAATTTGATATCCCTCTACCTTGTGTCCAAAAGCAATTGAGCTTCCACAGCTGGGAGCAGACCTTGCTCATTTTTTGTGTTGTTCACAGCACAGGGAGGTGATGGACTATAATGCATGTGCATTTTGGAAATTGATGTTATGGGCTTGAGTCATGGCTCTGCTGCTGGTGTGTGTGTAGGTGTGTTCATGGTGTTGAGGATGATGGCCATGTTTCTGACTTGGGCAACTCGATGAGTGCTGGTGCTATCTCTAAGAAAGGGAATATATGAGCTGGAGCAGGCTTTGGAAGAGAGGGAAAAATGATGAATTGTGTTTGGACGTGTTGAGTTTGAGAAGTCTGTGGGGAGTTCAACTGGAGCTGTCCTTTGTAATAGAGAGGTGAGTCTTGAGCTAAGGAGAGAAATCTGGAATGAGAAGAGAGACTTTGGAGTCAGAAAAAACAGGTAATTTAATTGAACCACAGCATTTGATACAGTCAGGCAGAGAGAATGTATAAAATGAAAGAAGGGCAAAAAGTAAACTCCAGGCCACAATTACTACCTGTGTAACCTTGGGCAAATGACTTAACCTCTCTGTGCTTCAGTTTCCTCATCAGTAAAATGAAGCTAACAATAGTACCAACCTCACAGGGCTGTAGAGAAGTAAGTGAATTAATATGTGTGAAGCACTTAGGACAGTGCTTGGCACGTAGTAAACACTGTTTAAGTGACAGCCATTTTGTAAGGGAGGAGCAGAAAAAGAGGGGCCTAACAGGGAGCAGCCAGAGATAAGAGGAAAATCCTGAGAGTATATGGGATTCTAAAAGGTAAGGAAAGAGTTCCAAAAAGGAGGGACTGGTTGAGAATATCAAACCTTACTGAGAAGCTAAATAAAATAGGAACTGAAAAGTGTCTGTTGGATTTAGTGACAGCCTTGGTAAGAGCATTTTCAGTGGAGTAACCAGATTCTGGTCAACTGAGTAGATGGGGACATGAGGAAGTGAGACAGCAAATATGGGCAATTCTTTGCAGGAAATTTAACTGTAAGATGGAGGAAAAAGAGGCAGCTGAAGAAGAATTAAGACTAAGGGAGTATATATACATTTTTAAAGTTGAGAATGCCTTGAACTTGTATTGTTAGGGAAGAGGCATAAAAGAGGAAATGGTTGAAGATACTGGGCGAGATGGGATAACTAATAAAGCCAGGTCTATCAGGAGAAATAGGTATAGAATTGCCAAACAAGTTCCTGTAAGTTCTGTTAGAACAGGGATTGTGTCTATTTTGTTAACCGCTGTATACCCAAAGTGAGACCTGGCAAATGGTAAGCATTCTGTAAATAATTATTGAATGAATTAATGATAGACATTAGGTATTTTTTTCTTTAGCTCAAAACCTTGAGTGTAATAGGCATACAGATATTTAATAAATAAATAAATATAGCCAGAGAGTAGTAATTTATAAGTCTGATGTCTTTTAGGGAAGGATTACAAGAAAACATTAACACCCTGATATGTTTATGTAATTATATTATTAGATTTCAAAAACAATTTGTATTAAAATCTAGTTGTGGCATGTCAAGCTCTAAAAATCAGTTCTTCTGTTGTATCTAGCAAGTAAGCAAACGAATAAAAGTGACTCAAAAATTCAAAATGAAGTGTGCACAGGGATCTCTAAAATAAACATGGCAAGTAGAAATGTGCTAACAGGAAGCACTTTAATGAAACTTGACTTAAATACTTAAAGTATCCTCGGTAGAAATGTGAAGAATTTATCTCCAAGAAAGAAGTTGGTATTTGGTCCTGAGAATTGTAGGCCAGCTGAGATGTGACTCATTGTTTCGTGTGTTTTAAGAAGTGCTGTGACAGGAAGAGAGCTGAAACTTTAGGACTGAGCAGATTCTTCTCTCTTCGGACGTGTTCCCAGCCTGACTTGGTCTCTTCCTCATTGCCAGTTCCTGGTCCTGACCCTAAGGTGTGGAATGTAGACCAGATCGAGAAAGACTTGTCTTGGGGCCAACTTTAGATGCTGACAGTGAAATAAAACATTGCTCTTTTCCTTGTACATGGAGGCACTGCAAAGCCAGAGAGGAAGAGTGGTGGGTGAAAGGAAATAGTTTCCGTCTGTTCTTAACTCTGATGCACAAAATATTTGTGTTAATGTAGGGTTTTCTGATGTGGACCATAATAAATCAGTGGAAGATTTTTGGAGCTGTAGACTCTAGCTTTGGGGCTACTTAGTCTAAAGTTACTTCTGAAATTAAAGGATTTATCAGGAATTTTTTTCTTAGGCCAGTTATTCTAGCAGTTAATCTTGAAGCTTTGCCCTGTTGATCTATAATTGCTATCACCATGTAGTTTCTTAACTGCCGTCTTCTCTCATCCCAAGTTGAGGTGATACAGTGAAAAAGGGAGAGAAGCCAGAAGACTCACTTTCAGTAACTTAATCTTTTCTTTCAACATATATTTCCACGTGCCAGGTCTTGTGCTGGGTACCTGAAATACAAAAAATGAGGAACTCTCACACACCCCAATAAGCAAAAGACTTGGGGGGAGTAAAATCTTCTTTGTTAGAAAAAGTTAGGGAACTTTGCTTTAAGTGCAGCCATTTGAGAAGGCTGGATCAGTTACTCATTCACAGTGTGGGACATTATGTTATGGATTTGTGTGAAACTGTCAGATCTGCAGGGATTAGAGAAGAAGAGATGAGAATTCCCTTTAATATGCCGTGCAAACTGTTCCAAATTTCTTCACTTGCCTTTTGGCATACTTATCTGGTGCCGTTAGTTAGAATTATTAGAAATTATTAACAAATGTAAAGGACCACAAATTGTAAGAGCCAGTGGCTCTTTCCCAGCTTCTTCCATGTTTTAAGGCATGAAAGGGACAGTTGCCAGGAAATTTGTTAATACTTAAAGCTCTTAATTTTGATTCAGTTAGTATTTATTGAATATCTAGCCCTATAAGGTGAAAGTCTTTGAAAACTAGAGATAACCATTTGGTTTCCTAAGGATGGTGAAATTACTAATCTTTTGTTATTGTTTGGTATACTCCTGCTTTTGCATTAGGATGCTTTTTTCAAAAAAGCAAAAATACTCAATATGGTATAGTTGAAGACAACTGAGACCAATTCTAGTTCTATTACTAACTAGTTGTATAACATAGGAAGTCATTCACTTCTCTCTAGTACTTGTTTCTTTAGCTAAATGAGAGTTTTGCCCAAAATAAATTCTAAAATCCATTCTTGTTCTAAAGTTTTCTAATTTTATAGTATTAGCGTTAGAAGGTATGGTGTGAAAGAAGCAAGAGTTTGAAAATAAAGTTTGATATTGACATTAATGTAACATTTCTGTCCCCAGGTTTAGTGCCATACAGTGTGCAGCTGCAGTCCCTAGAACTCCTGCTGAATCCTCATCTTCTGAAAAGTTCGAGCAGACAAATCTTCAGATGTCAAGTGAGACACAAGCCAGTAACGAATTGACCGCCAATGGTCATGGCCCACCTACCTCCAAACAGACTTCCCAGCAGCCCAAAGGGATTATGGGAATGTTTGCCTCTAAAGCTGCTTCAAAAATCCAAGATGCCAACAAGGAAACCAAAACAGAGGCTAAAGAGGTTACAAATGTAAGTCTTCAAAGATATGCCTTCACAGCTTAGAGTGAGTAACTAGAAAAGCATTAGTAGACACAGTGGTAGTAGTTTAATTATGTATGAGGTTTGGCTATTTAGTTTTAATTTTTCTACTTTAGTTTGAATCCTTTAATTCTTGATATTCTCACCTGAAATAGTCCTTTTTCTTTTGATAATGCTTCTCACCAAGCCTCAGATTCTCCTGTAAAATGGTAATGCCTGCCTTGTGCGCATAACGAGATTGTTGTGAGAGCCAGTTGAAATAATGCATGTGAAAACACCTTGAAAATTGTAAAGTACAAAGAATTGTATATTAGAAACATGTCATTTTGGGAACATGTTATATTCTGGACTTTGCCATGCATGCATTCCTTCCTAGTATATTTAACATTCTTGTTCTATTTTATGAATTTTCTTGGTTTTTTTTCTTCATTCTCTTCCCTTAGTTTTTTTTTATTGTTCAGTCATCTGACCTAACTTAAGTGCATTGACTTAAGAAAAGTCTCATTAAGGGGGCCAGCCTGGTGGCATAGTGCTGTGCTTCGGTGGCCTGGGCTTCACTGGTTTGGATCCTGGGCATGGACCTACACACTGCTCATCAAACCATGCTGTGGCGGCATCCCACATGGAAGAACTAGAAGGACTTACAACTAGGATATACAACTTATGTACTGGGGCTTTGGGGAGAGGGGGAAAAAAAGAGGAAGATTGGCAATAGATGTTAGCTCAGGGCCAATCTTCCTCACCAAAAAAAAGAAACAAAAGTCTCATTAAGATACTATTAAAAAATAATCCAGAAAAGCATAATTATTGTTATTACAAATATTACCGTCATTGTCATTTTAAAGCTCCACTTTGGGAAAGGAGAGGAGAGGTGGAGGGAAAACAGTAACGTTGCTAGAACTCCTACTGTGTGCCACTAGGTTTTTTTTTTTTTTTAAAGATTGGTACCTGAGCTAACATCTATTGCCAATCTTTTTTATTCTTCTTCTTCTCCCCAAAGCACCCAGTACATAGTTGTATATTCTAACTGTAGGTCCTTCTGGTTGTGCTATGTGGGACGCTGCCTCAGCATGGCCTGATGAGTGGTGCCATGTCCACGCCCAGGATCCAAACCAGCGAAACCCTAGGCCGCTGAAGCAGAGCGCATGAGCTTAACCGCTGTGGCCATGGGGCCGGCCCCACCAATTATTTGATGTCTGTTTAAATCCTCTTATCAATTCCGTGAGGGAGATACTATCATCTCCATTTTGTATGTGGTGAAACTGAGGCCTACACTTGAGTAATTCGCCTTTATGTCATATTACTATGAAGTGCTGGGACCAGCATTCAGATCCACTTTTGATGATTACAAATGTAATGTTTTGGAGGTTTTTCCCCATTGTGTACCATACTGCCTCTGATCTGTTTTAATTCTGTCAAGTTAAGTAGTTTTTAAATATACTCAAGAAGAGTTTAGACACATTAATGAATAATAATTTTATAAAAGCTATGAGAAACTAAGCTTTGGAGATTAACGCCAGATCCGTGTGGTCTGGATCTGTTCTTATATCTAATGCTTACACATTTCAGCATGATTATGTAGAGATGGTACCATCACAACGGTGTGCTCTGCTATTGAAGAGATTTTTTGACTGCTGTTTGAAGAGCAGCCTGAACATTAGAAAAAAATCATGTGCATTTTCTTGTTTGTGCTTTTAGGCATCTTCGGCAGGCAACAAGGCACCAGGGAAAGGGAATGCAATGAGCAATTTTTTTGGAAAAGCTGCTATGAGTAAGCATTTTTTTACCTTCTTTTGACTAATACATGATTGTTAACATTAATAACTTATTATATCTGAGGTGAAAGCTACCTTGTCCAGTTTTTACCCATCTGTACACTACCATGTAGCACTCCTGCATCCTAACATAAATTTGCAGTCTACTGACCAATATATTGATAAAAGTAACCCAACTGGAACACTTGGGTTTTAAGGGAGAGCTGGGTTCAGTTTAGATCTCTTGGAGGATAGTTTACTATTCCTATTTTTACCTCCTGCCTTGAAAAGAGAACTAAATACTTGTTTCATAGGGCTCTTGAAAAGGGGTGATTGAAATCAAAGAGAGGCTGCCTGGTTAGGCAGTGTAGTGTTGAGGTTAATATCTTGGATGCTGGGGTCAGTTTGCCTGATTTGACCACCATTACCTGTCTCCCAAGGGGCTCCAAAAGAAATCCTTTGCCTTTCTTTAGTTATTTTTGCAGATTACTCATAGGAATGAACTAGATAGCCCTCAGTGTGAATTAGAAGGGTCCAGGTAGTAATGGCTGTTTAAAAATATTTACTTCTTGGGAAAGCAAATCTCCTTTATTTAGATAAGAATTCTTTCGTATACAAGGAACCATTAGTCACATATTTTCATACTTCTCATATCAAGTACACATCCCCTGAGGGTATGTGGCAGAATACCAGGAAGAATGCAGGAGCCGCAGGATAATTATGGCACACTTTCTCGGAGCATCAGTTTTACAAAAATTTTGTGGGGAAACATTTTGTTATATGCCTATGTAAGCAAAATTAGTCAGAATTCTGCTTTTTTATGATGGTCAGATTGGTGGTTGGGGGAGGGATTTGGGCAACAGTTTCTTTGTCATAAAAGCTATCAGAGAACATTTTTATGTTTCTGAAAGTATATGGAAAATTTGCTAACTTTCCGGTTATTGGGAAACACAATTGTATTATTGCAGGCACAGTGCACAAGGGCTCCCTACTTCTGTGAAAATAGATCATGCTGATGTCATGGCCTACATGGCTGGTACTAGTCTGCTATACCCAATCAAATTGTGTGGTTTCTTTCAGCAATTTTGGTGAGGCCCACATGTTTGTTTTTTGTGTGTTCATAACCTTAAACATGAGTGAATTTTAAAATTATTATTTCTAAAATGCATAAGACATGAATATTTGCTAATTGTAAAATACAGTCAAACTATAGAAAGATACACTTATTTATTCATGTGTTTATTTAGCAAATATTTATTGAGCACCTACTATGTGCTACATAGTGATACAATGGAGAAAAGGTAGACAAAAAGGTCCCTGCCTTCATGGCCCTTATATTCTAGAGGAAGAGACAGACAAATACAGAAAAAATAAAATAGTTAATGATTGTAATTGCTAGGCAGAGAATAACAGGATGTTATGATAGAATGTAATAGAGGGAGGGAGAAACCCTGCATAAAATAAAAGAATTAAATATTCACCTAATAAAAAGAATGGCTTATGAAACTCATTTATTTAACAGATGTTTTTTTCAAGGCTGAATGTTTAGAATAAAATTGTGAATGTTTTTATTATATTTGACACATGACAAGATCGTTGCAATGAAAATGAAGCTTGAGGTGGATGAATAGTTGATTGTGGGGACTTGAACCATTTAAAACTTAATGCTGGACAATAACAACTGTTGGCAAAGGTGTGGAGAAATCAAGTCCTCATACGTTGCTGTGGGGAATGTGAAATGATGTGCTCGCTTTGAAAAACAGTGTGGCAATACTTCTAAAAAGTTAGACGTAGTTACCCACTTCCACTTCCTAGATATCTACTCAAGTGAATTAAAACTGTATGTCCACACAAAAACTTGTACATAGATGTTCATAGCAACCTTATTTGTAATGGCCAAAAAGTGGAAACAACCCGCAGGTCCATCATCTGATGAATGGATAAACAAAATGTGATATATCCATACAGTGGAATATTATTCAGCTATAAAGAGGAATGAAGTACTGAGACATGCTACAACATTTATGAACCTTGAAACATGCAAAATGAAGGAAGCCAGACACAAAAGGCTACATATTGTATGATTCCATTTATACAGAATATCCAGAATAGGCAAATCTATAAAGACAGAAAGTAGATTAGTGGTTATAAAGGGCTGGGTTGGGGGTGAGGAGTGACTGCTAATGGATACAGGGTTTCTTTTTGAGGTGATGAAAATGTTCTAAAATCGGATAGTGGTGATGGTTGCACAATTTAAAAAACCACTGAATTGTACACTTTAAAAGGGTGAATTTTATGGTATATGAATTATATCTCAATAACAAAAACCTTAATGTTTTCTATGTAAAAAAAATTAGAACATTGATGACAAAATTAAAAAGTCGTCATTTGTTGTCTTTCTTTGCTTGAAAAGGTATTTCATATTTTTTTGAGTATAAAAAGGAGTTGCTTTTAGTCAGATGATACATACAAGTGACTTGATCATTCAGGTAATAAGAAAACATGATTAAATTTTCCATAACAGTTGCCTGAAAATGTTGCAATAAGCCACCTCTTTCCCAGTTTTTTATCCCTTTATCCCCTGCTCCTGACATAGTGCCTCACGCTTAGTAGACTGTCAAAGGAATGATGGATTAATATTGCACGATAGGGTTATATATTGCCTGCTATACTTTATTTGTAGATAAACTTAAAGTCAATTTGGATTCAGAGCAAGCAGTGAAAGAAGAAAAAATAGTGGAGCAACCTCCAGTGTCTGTCACTGAACCAAAGCTGGCAGCCCCTGCAGGCCTCAAGAAATCCACCAAGAAAGCAGAGCCTGTTAAGATGCAACAGAAGGAAAAAAAAAGGTAGGAAAATTTTGTCGCTCATGGGGGAAGAGTGTCTCTGCTGGGGGTGAAAACGTCTGTTTGGGTTCATTGACAGCAGGCAGTTTTCAGTTCGGCACTAAATCCTGCTTACTGCCTTAGGGTGTATGAAGAGAGGAGCTCCACAGCTTATCTGGTGACGTGAAACTGTGCAGTCAGTCAAGTGATATGATTTAGAGCCCACAGCCAGTTTTTTGGGCCCCATTGATCCAAATTGATTGTCTTTTCTCCTTTACTTTGTTTTAAATTTGTGGACATGGCATCAGTGTTCCTGATTGTGTGTCTGTGTTTCACTTCAAATTGCCAAATGAAGATTACTGTTTCCAGTGAAATTTAAGAGAAAAAGTTCTTTGTTTTCTTTTTATATCAATGAGTTTATTTTTCAAGTGGTAAAATGTAATTAGAAAAGAAAATAAAAAGCACACAAGCTATTAAAAATGGATCCAGGAATTCGAGACACTACCTCATAGCTGGTAGGACTTAGTCTGTTGAAAGAAATTCTAAAGGACACTGTCAGCACTGATAGGCCCAGAAATACTTGACTTTTGTGGCAAGGTTGGGGCTACTCCAGTAGAAAACATCAACAAATTGCTGAAGTTTCAGAAGGTCAAGGCTGTGTTTAGTGAGCCTCACCTCTGAGGAACATGTGATATAGATGGATTAAAATGTCCCCAACCATGGTGCAACACTGATTGTTGATGGTTACTGCCAAGAATGCATTCAGTATTTCACCACTAGGGAAGATGTGGACTGTATGTTTTTAATAGATGCCCTTTACCAGATGGAGGAAGTGCTTTTCTATTCCTAGTTTGCTGAGAGGTTTTATGAATGGGTGTTGAATTCTGACAGGTGCTTTTTCTGCGTTTATTGAGATGATATGATGTTTCTGTTACTGTGGTGAATTACACTGATTGGTTTTCAAATGTTAAACCCAACTTGCATTCTTGGGATAAACCTCACTTGGTCATGATGTATTATCCTTTTTATATATTGCTAGATTCAATTTGTTGATACTATGTTAGGGATTTTTTGCCTTTATGCTTATGGGGGCAACAGATCAGTTATTTTCTGTCTGGTAATGTCTTTTTCAGATTTCAGTATCAAAGTGATGCTAATTTTATAAACTTAGTTGGAAGGAGTTTCCTCTTCTGTTTTCCTAAAGAGTTTGTATAAGATATATATTGTTTCTTTCTTAAAAGTTTGATAAAATTCACCAGTGAATCTGGGCCTGTAGTTTTCTTTGTGGGAAACTTTTTATTATGAATTTGGTTTCTATAAATAGAGCTATTCAAATTTTCTTATGGGGGAGGTGGTCAGTTTTCTTTGTGTTTTTAAAGGAATTTATTTCATCTAAGTTGTTGAGTTTATTGGCATAAAGATCATAATATAGCCTTATTCTTTGATAAAATGTAGTGATAACATTTCATTCTTTCATTTCTAATATTGGTAATATATATTGTTCTCTTTTTTAATGAGTTTTATAAAAGTCTTATTAATTTTATTATTCCCAAAAAATAACAACTTTTAGCTGTGTTAATTGTCTATTTCATTGATTTCTGCTCCTATTTTTATTATTTCCTTCTATTTATTCTGGCTTTAATTTGTTCTTTTTCTAGCTTAAGGTAGAAAAAATAAGTTGATATTTAGTTACATAGAAATAAAGTACTTGAAAGCAAAAACTACATCTCGTACATATTTGTGTCTTTAGCACGCAGTAGGCCCTTGATAAATTATTTGTTGATCAGATGAGTAGTGTGATGGACTATCCAAACAGAGGAGCTAAATAATGTCAAGATGGAGGCGAGGTTTTATATTATGTCGTTGGAATCACCTGAAGCTCTCATAGTCTGTGCCTTTGCTCTTATTGTTCTTTCTCTTTCAAATGTGTGTCTCCCTTTTCTCTCTGGTGAACTCCTATTTAGCTTTTAAAGTTTTCAAGTAAGACTCATGTCCCATGACATTTTATTTATTTGTCCAGTAAAATTTATCATTTTGTATTATACCTAGTGGTATTTACATCTGTTTTTCCTGCCAGACCTTCTTGAAAACAGTATTTTCTTGATCTGTGCATCTGAGTGTTTAGCAAAAAGCCTTGTCTGTAGGTAGTAGCTTCTTATTTAACGTTTGCTGAATGATTGTAAGATAAGGGATATAAGAGGAATTTAGAAAAATTCTTGATAACCTGGTAATAGCTTACAGTGGTCTTTAGAGAGCTAGAGAAATTTTTTATTCTGGTTACCCCATGAAGTGACCTAGTTGTGGTCAGTTAGCAGAGTATACTTAGAAAGAAGCCTTATTGGTCTACTTTAACTCTTCTATACTCTGGAATTAAGACTGTGAGTTATGAAGTAAGACCATAGTAGCATATGAATACTTATATTTTTATTTTGTGTAACGTGCTTAAATTATTCCTGGATGGCAACAGGGGGAAGCGAGTGGAGTTATCTGATGATGAGACAAAAGAAACTGAAAACATGAAGAAAAAGAGGAGAAGAATCAAACTTCCTGAGTCTGATAGCAGTGAGGATGAAGGTGGGCATTGCTATTAATTTTTGGCTAGGGGGATTGTCTCAGTTGGTTCAGGCTGCTATAACAAAAATACCATGGACTGGGTGGCTTAAACAACAGAATTTATTCCTCACAGTTCTGAAGGCTGAGAAGTCCAAAATCAGTCCACCAGCTGACTCAGTTCCTGCTGAGAACTTTCTTCCTGATTTGCAGAAGGATACCTTCTTGCTATATCCTCAGGTGGCAGAAAGAGAAATCATCTCTCTCGTGGCTCTTATAAGGGCACTAAACTAATGGCACTCATGAGGGCTCTACCCTCCTGACTTAATTACCTCCCAAAGGCCTCACCTCCAAATATCACACTGGGGATTAGGGCTTCAACATATGAATTTGGGGGCAACACAAACGTTCAGTTCATAGCAGGGGTCAATTCTTATTATGCTTAAGGAGCTAAAAAGTAATTTATTCTTGGTCACACTGACAGTAGTAATCCTAGCATTGAGAGACATAGCACCTATTTCTGTTTAAAATCTACTTTAACCTTTTGACCATGATCTTCTGGTAATTTGCTAAAATAACAAACACAGAGGGAAAGAGAACAAGGATTATTATTGTGTGTATTATTAAAGACCTTTTCTTTCTTAAAAATAAAATGGAGGTATTCCTTTGACTACCTTCATGTGAATGCTTTAAAGCAGGTGACATTGTAGGCATCAAGGGTGTTGGTTGTGTTTTGTACCACATAAGTAAAACCGTGCTAAGATGCAGAATCTACAGTGTCTGTCATCGTTCAAAGGGAATGACACCATAGACCCATCCAGTTTTAGGTTGTGGGTACTGTTGTAAGATAAGCAAACAGAATAAGGACAAGATTCTCACCTGGAAAATTAATGTGCCTTTTAAAAGAACATCAAGTATTCTAGGAGCCAAGATCTCTTCCCAAATCATGTAAACGAAAGTGTAGAAAGAGGAGGCTAAAGAGAAAGATACCCAGGCTGAACTGATATGCCAGACAGCTTCTACCCTGAAAAGCCTACTTTGAGAATCAGTGGTGAAAGACTGGAGCTGCTGTAATCTATTCTCCATGAATTCATGGCATAATGAGTATAAAACATTTTAGTTAATGGCAGGCAGAACTCTGGGCCAAAGGGATTTCCTGTCACTTAAAGGTACACAGACAAAAGCAAGCAAACTGATGCTGAAAGAAATTAAAGAAGAGGAATGAATGCAGAAGAAGGAAGCTGCTGTGCTGCTGAAGGACAAAACTAAACTTGTTAGACTCTACTCTTAGCAGAAACTGCCGTAAGAAGAACTGAAAATGGTAGCAGAGTCTCCCCCCAAAGGGGTATTAGCTCAACCATACAAGTGAGTGAAAAACAAATTATGTGTAGAGATGACAGAAATGCAAAAGAAGTGAACTGAAAGAAGCTGTACAAGGAAGTTGAATATGTCTCTGATGGAGGTACATCTTTGACTCTTCGGTGGATTTAGAGTTTTTAGTGACTCTCTGGAATGAGTAGGGGTAGGGCATTGGGAGCATCCCAGAGAGGTAGTTGCTGTATACTCATTCCATGTCATTTATCAAAATGCTTTGACCAGGACCACTGAAAGGAAGATTCCCACGTGTGTGGATGAAACCAGAACCATCAATGAACATTCTGATCAGTTAAGAGTTGAGGAAGTAGAGGCAACTGCATGCAAACACACAGGAAAATAATTAGGAAGTAACTCAGGACTATGTGCTAATTGGAACAGTCTTCCCTATTTCCAACCAGGAAAAGAAGTTGGGGAAGATTTTAGAAAAGTCTTTGAAGTCGTCAGCCTAATATACATTAAAAAGGTAAACTAGATACTCTAGTATAAGTGAAGGAGTCAGCTCTAAGTCAAGGAATTACTGTGGTTGATTGAGTACTCATTACATACTTCTGAAATATTCTCTGTAGTTGTGAGCCTTAGCCCACAAAAATAATACCCGTGGGTGATTAGAAATATGAGTGGGGTTATTTAGTTTGGAAAGGAGTGAGAAGAAATGTGATAGAGGTGGACAGCCTATAATAACAGATGATATAGAGCAGAGGCTCTCAGATTTTTTCTCTGGCAAAGATAGTTTTTGGCGTCTGACTAAATTTATAAACCTTTGCCATTTTATTCCTAAATTTCTTCTTTGTCTCAAAGCCAGTGAGATTTTATTTTAAACCTTCACACAGTCTCTAACCTATTATTTTATGTCCGTTACACTGAATCTGTGCTATTAGTTCAATATGCTGTCTTCAGCTGGAAGTTAGCAGATGGGCAGCAGGAGTGGAGGCAGCGGCAGGGACTGTGGAGTCAGACAGACCTGGGCGTCAGTCCTACCTCTGTCACTTACTGTGGGACTTTAGGCAGATTACTCCTTCAGTTCCTTGTTTCCTCATCTCTGAGATGGGGATGTTACCACAAACTGTGTAGGCTTTTCCTGAACATCAAATAAGATAATGCTTCAAGTGCCAGGACAGTGCTTGACACGTAGTAGATTTTCTTGTTATTCACCTCACTTTTCCTATTGAGGTGTTCAGTAAGTGCTTAACAGTAGTAAATACACTTGCAAGTACCTTCTCTCAGAAAATTCCCTTCAACTTTGTTTCCTTCACTCTATACCCAAAGACTATTCCTTTCTCCTCCTTTTGGCAGAGTCATAAGCACCTTTAGCAGTTGTACATACTGTCTTTGTAAAGTAGGAAAATGCCAGACCCAGAAAGAAAGAACATTAAGAGAAATATCTTCATTGCTAGAAAGAAATAGGTTTTTTTTTTCTATTTTATTTTTTATTGAGGTTATGATCATTTAAAACCTGGTGGAATTTCGGTTGTACATTATTATTTGTCACTCATATTATAGGTGTACCACTCCACCCTTTGTGCCCACCCCCCCCCCCCTCCCCTTTCCCCTGGTAACCACTAATCTGTTCTCTTTGTCCATGTGTTTAACTTCCGCATATGAGTGCAGTCATACAGAGATTGTCTTTCTCTATCTGGCTTATTTCACTTAACATAATACCCTCAAGGTCCATCCATGTTGTGAATGGGATGATTTTATCCTTTTTTATGGCTGAATAGTATTCCATTGTGTGTGTGTGTGTGTGTGTGTATACACACACACCATATCTTCTTTATCCAGTCATCAGTCAATGGGTACTTAGGTTGCTTCCACATCTTGACTATTGCGAATAATGCTGCAATGAACATAGGGGTGCATGGGTCTCTTTGAATTGCTGATTTCAAGTTCTTTGGATAGATACCCAGTAGTGGGATGGCTGGGTCATATGGTATTTCTATTTTTAATTTTTTGAGAAATCCCCATACTGCTTTCCATAGTGGCTGCATCAGTTTGCATTCCCACCAGCAGTGTATGAGGGTTCTCTTTTCTCCACAACTTCTCCAACGTTTGTTATTTTTTGTTTTGGTTATTTTAGCCCTTCTAACAGGTGTAAGGAGATATCCTAGTGTAGTTTTGATTTGCATTTCCTTGATGATCAGTGATGATGAGCATCTTTTCATGTACCTATTGGCCATCTATATATCTTCTTTGGAGAAATGTCTGTTCCTATCCCCTGCCCATTTTTTTTTTTTAAAGATTTTATTTTTTCCTTTTTCTCCCCAAAGCCCCCCAGTACATAGTTGTATATTCTTCGTTGTGGGTCCTTCTAGTTGTGGCATTAGGGACGCTGCCTCAGCGTGGTTTGATGAGCAGTGACATGTCCGCGCCCAGGATTCGAACCAACGAAACACTGGGCCTCCTGCAGCGGAGCACGCGAACTTAACTACTCGGCCATGGGGCCAGCCCCCCCGCCCATTTTTTGATTGGGTTCGATTTTTTGTTGTTGAGTTGTGTGAGTTCTTTATACATTATGGAGATTAACCCTTTGTCGGATATATGATTTGCAAACAATTTTTCCCAGTTGGTGGGTTGTGTTTTTGTTTCAATCCTCTTTTCCCTTACCTTGTAGAAGCTCTTTAGTCTGATGAAGTCCCATTTGTTTATTCTTTCTATGTTTCCCTTGTCTGAGAAGACATGGTGTCCAAAAAGATCCTCTTAAGACTGATGTCAAAGAGTGTACTGCCTATATTTTCTTTTTGAAGTCTTATGGTTTCAGGTCTTACCTTTAAGTCTTTGATCCATTTTGAGTTTATTTTTGTGAATGATGTAAAAGAATGGTCGATTTTCATTCTTTTGCACATGGCTGTCCAGTTTTGCCAAAACTGTTTGTTGAAGGAGACTCTTTTCTCCATTGTATGTTCTCAGCTCCTTTGTCAAAGATTAGCTGTCCGTAGATATGTGGTTTTATTTCTGGGTTTTCAGTTCTGTTCCATTGATCTGTGTGCCTGTTTTTGTACCAGCACCATGCTGTTTTGATTACTGTAGCTGTGTAGTATGTTTTGAAGTCAGGGATTGTGATTCCTCCAGCTTTGTTCTTTTTTCTCAGGATTGCTTTAGCAATTCTGAATCTTTGGTTGCCCCATATGAATTTTAGGATTCTTTGTTCTATTAGAAAGAAAGAGTTTTAACCAATATGTTTGTCTTTGCTAACATTTTCAGACCTTGTAAATCGTTTATGAAGAATGTTAAGCACATGACCCTTGTTTCAGGTTAAGATAGGTAGTTTAAAAAAAATTCCTAGGAAGCTATGAATGATTTCCAGGAATTCTAATTACCCATCTCTGCCAGAAAACTCTCTGATAAACAGTGGTTACATTGCTGGATTCCTGAAATTAGTTTTACCACAGTTCTTATTCTGCTCCAACAAAGATCGCTTTCCTGGGATAAGTGATATTTTCACTACTTGAGTAACTTTCCTCTGAAGAGCTGCAAATTTATTACAAGTATATTTAAAATACACCAATGCATCAAACATTCCTTATGTTTATGTCACTAAAAATATATTGAGGGAGAATGCTTGGCTTGATGATAAATGGTTGGCAGACGGGCATGGATTCTAGTATATGAATGTGGGCAAGTTTTTTTTTTTAAATCTCTGAACCTCAGTTGTATGAAACAGAAATAATAGTAATAGGGATTTTGTGTAGTTATGAGAATGAATGATTAATGTTTAGAAAGCCCAGAAAATTCTATTTGTTTTCCCTGTCCTTCCTTTCTTAAACTATTTTATTAAAAAAAAATTCTAAACAAAGAAATACAAATACACAGTTTCAAAAATCAGATAAAATAGAAGTTTTATGATATATAGTAACCTCTCCTGACTCAGCTAATTGACTGATGCTTCTCTGGTCAACTTTCTTCCATTTGCCTTCCATCTTCCAGGGATTTGTTGAAGTTTCTTATTCATTAAGAGCTCTTGGCTCCTCTTCTGTTCTCTTCCCTGTTACGGGGGGGGTTACATTTATCCCTTTATCATCGTTATAATGTTTCTTTTTGGGGGTGTGGAAGGGAGAAGGAGGGATATGTTGAATCTTTCTTGACCTAGAAGCCCCTCATCCCAAATTTAGTTGAGAAAATGGTTGTCTTCCTTTATTTAAAAAAATTATTGGTACGTGTTCACTGACAGGGAAATTGTGGTGCCTCTGCCTCTTGGAGCTTAGAGTCTGGAGGGGAATCTAGATAAACAGTTCCATACAGTGCAGTGAGAGGGGTCTTAGAGGGTGCCACTGGGATTAAGTGTTTTCCTTGGTTAAGTCAAGTGGTTACAGAACTGGAAATAGAATAAGAACTCCTAAATTTATTACTGTGAGTACTCAAAATTTCTTTTCTTTGGCTTCCTCACTATATAAACTTTCCTACTACCACTGTAACACATTGTGACACAGCTTTCTTAATGGCTATACCTTCAGAAAAATGGGTGCTTGGCTCTGTGGTTTGACTTTACTCTTGCTTGCCTGAGCTCCCATCGTGTTCTAGCCTCCAAGAACTGGGTTAATAACTGGACCACTTTCCTTTTATGTTTCTGTCTCTTGTTTCCCAGAGGTTATAAAGTTTTGGGGCCCATTTCATACTTGAAGTGTATAATTTAGTTTTTCATTCTGGCTCCTGTTCTGCTTCACCTCTTTAGGTCATTTGGCCTTGAACCCTCCACTGTCATAATTTTTAACACTGACCTAATCAGTTGGGAGAATTTCAGATCCAAGACTTGTGCTAAGAATTTGAATACAGCCAGGAGATTCAGGGAGCAGGTGAGGCTAAGCAGCTACCCGGGCACCCGACCAGCAGTTTCTTTGTTTTGATTAAGCAATAGGTCACCTGGGGATTTTCATTTCCCCTCTCATGGGTCTTATACTAAGACCACTGTTTCTGGAACTGTTCAGAAATGATGGGATCCCTCTGTGATGCTCTCTTCTCAAGTGGTACCATTTCCATAGCAGTATTTCTTTCCTAAAAGTGTTCTTTCCTGCTAATCTCAGTGTAGCAAAGCAAGCCTCGTCAGTAGGGCAATCACTAGAAATAGTTCCCATACAACATGGTAAGCAGGTCTTAATTGTTAGAGCTATAATTGTGATCATCATTTCAAAGATGATTTTTCCCATGAAATTGATGCTTTTAACATCAGCTGGAAAATTTCAGTCTAACAAACATCTCAGGTGATTGCAAATAATCCTCATATCAGTCACAAAGACTCTGGCATGGAACATTTGGTATAATCTGAGGATTATATCCACTTACTTGATCTTAAGAGGAAATTTCTGGCCCTGAGTGGTAAGGCAGCATGGAATAGTTGGAATAGTAAGGCTGTGGAATCAAACCGCCTTGGATTTAAAACCTTCCTCAGTGGCAAGCTCTGTGACCTTGGCAAGTTAATTAACCTCTCTGAACCTCTGTTTACTCAACTCCAATGTGCAAATAATAATATTTGACTCTTAGGGTTGTAGTGAGGATAAAGTGAAACAATGTAAGTGAAATATATGACCCATGGTAGATAATCAGTGGATATTTATAAAACAACTTTATACTCTGACTTATCTGTAAAATAAAAAGTTTAGCTAAGGTGATCTCTAAGGTACATTCCAGCTCTAATAATTTTTGATTCTCTGATTTTCTTTGTATAAAATTAATAAAACATGTATTTTAAAGATATATGTATTTAAAGATATATAACTGCAGAGTCCTTGGTTGTCATGAATTACTGCTTGCAAAATCCCCTTTGCTGGACATGGAAGTTTAGAGAGCCAGTGGAGAAGGTGTTGCACCAGATAGTGCCATAGTTCTCTTCTCTAAGCTGGTTTCATTATTTTCAGTTGTACCAGACTCTCCTGGCGCTTATGAAGCTGAGTCACCATCCCCACCTCCTCCTCCTTCTCCATCTCCGGAACCAGTGCTGAAGACTGAGCCAGAGCCTTCTTCCATCAAGGTACAACTTTACTGGGATGATTGACTTTCCAAGTGTCTTTTATTGTCCAAGGACCTAGAACTACTCTGCTAAATCGGTTCACTCCTGTCTGCTTCACAAATGCCAGCAGATGGCTCGTGTCTCATTCTGTTCTCCGCTAGGTAGTACAGGATGGGCTCTCTTCTCACCTGAAGTGAGAGTTCAGCTATAGGATGGCGTCTCAGGAAGGTTGCAGAGGTCAGTCCTGGGAGCTGGTTTGTTTTTCATGACCTCCAGCATCAGGGCTGCTGTGCTATATTCAGCTCCTTTTGGAATTGTGCAAAATGAGGTCTTGCCTGCATCAGAGCAAAGTGTGTGAATGATAGAACAGAACTAACAACTTATGCATATTTGTTGTTCTTCAGAAGCTCTCCTGGAAAAGGGCTAGATGAGAAAAGCTGGTAACAAGGGGGAAATGTAGTTGTGAATGATCCTCAGCTGCATCTTGTCTTTATCTGTTCGTGTAGATAATGAAGAGTTGAGAAGATGGGTGCTGACAAGTTTTTTTTCTTTATGACTGTTAGTTTTCCTTAATTCATTGTGTCAAGACTATCCTTTCAATTTTGCGCTGATTTCCCCATTAGCTGAAAAGAAAATGAGATGAAAGACCAGTGCAGATAACAGAAAATTGGTGTCAGTGATAACCTGTTTGAGACTAAATTAGATGCTTGTAATGTTGCAGTGTTAAGGCTGGAATAGCAAGGATCTACAGCAAGGGCACATGCTGTGGAAACCTCTGGGTTGGTTTAGGGGCCTTCCCTGTGTGCTCCCATAATGCCTGCTGCAGCCCTCCTTCAAAGCCCTTACCACAGCGGATTGCATTGGTCTGTTCTACTTGTCTGTCTCCTCCATTAAGGTCCTTCTCCTCTCGGTCTTTTAGCCATGGTGCCTGCACTACCCAACAAGAGTTTTTTAATTGAATGAACACAGGTCTTTGCTCAACATGCTACTTTTCTTCTCACAAACAATGAAATATTGAGCCTGCACATAGAATGAGCATACCTTGTCTGTGTGGTACTGCCGGCCCCCTAAAAGGAAGTGTGTAGAGTTCCTTGTTCAACATTTTGTCATCAGGGAATGTTGGAGGGTGATTGTTATAGATTAAAAAGCTTCTGTTATTTTTCTTTGTAGCTTCATTGGTCAGCTTAATGTTGTATCCTCTGATCTTCCTATGATCTTTCAGAGCTCAAATGGAGAAAACAAAAGAAAACGAAAGCGCGTGCTGAAATCTAAAACCTTTGTGGATGAGGATGGCAGCATAGGTAAGGAACATTTTTTGGCTCCAAATTCAGAGACAGAGTTATTACCTAAGAGAGGCACCATAATCCCTTAGAGAGCACTGTGCCTCCAGCTTTCATGTGCACGTGATTCACCCCCAGCTGATGCTGTGCCACTTGTCTGTGGCCCACACTTTGAGTAGCAGAGTATAGAGAACACTACAACTAAAGTTAGAAAACCTGGGTTCCTGTTTGGGCCATATGCTGTAAAAATAAGCTTTGAAATCTTAGATAAAAGTCACGTCACCTCTGGTGGGAAGTTTCTTCATCTGTGGAATGGAGGTAAATATCTATTTTTGCCTATATTTGGGGTTGCTGTGAAGATTCAGGTGAGGTAATTAATATGTCTAAAAACATGTTTAAGATAGAAACTACAGTACCAACTTAAAATGTTTTCATAGACGTTGAGAAACATTTATGGGTTTTTTTAGAATGGTTGTTTTATGCATTTGAACAGTGGAAAAGAAGCTCTTATAGATATTAGACTCTGAAGAGAGTGTCAAGAGTCTTCTTGGTATTTTGTCCCACTTGTTCTGCAGAGGGTGTGACTCCTCCACGTCGCCTCCTTTATGTTTCCTGTTTGTAAACCATGTTAGGTCTGTGGAGGTCTAGAGGGGCCTTAGGATTCAGGCTTCTTCTACTCTTTCCATAAGTGACCCAGACTTCTGTGGGGCTTTTAGAATTCAGCACTTGAGGCCTGATGGGTTGCTCAGACCCTGCTACAGTCTTTTTGTGGTTGGAAAGAGTTGTGGGTTATGTTCTTAAACCTCTTGTTAGTTGGATAGCCTATAATTGTCGTTTTTCCTTTCCTGTGGCACCTGCCACAGCTTGGCTTTCCTAGAGAAGCATTTTTACCCTTTTTTTTTTGGTGAGAAAGATTCGCTCTGATCTAACATCTGTGCCAGTCCTCCTCCATCCTCTGTGTGGGTCGCCGCCACAGCCTGGCCCAGCAAGTGGTGTAGGTCCTCGCCCAGGGTCTGCACCCGTGAACCTGAACCACAGAAATGGAGCACACCACACCCAACCACTATGCCACGGGGCCAGACCCTCCCTTTTTTGACTTTCCTTTTCTGGTCCAACTTTTTGTCTTAAAAAGATTGATTGACTCTGAAGAATCATCTTTTCCTAGGCAATGTGGTGGTTAAAATAGGTGAAGACGTCTCATGAATTGTGAGCCACTTTCCATTGTTTCCCACCTCCCACTCCTCTGAGAAGGCTTCTGCCGTTTGAATGGTAGCATAGGATTGGGGACTAAAACTCTTTGCATGTGGAAGTTCTGTCTTTACAGTGCCAAATTTCCTGTGAGCCTATGAATTCTGGACTTTAAGTGATCTCTGTCTCTCTTTTTTTTCCTTTCAGTCTTTTAGTAGTGCATTTTCAAGCCTCTTGGTTTGACTATTGGTGGTAATATATGTATTTTACTGTTGAATTTCTTATTATTTTTTTTCTTTTAAATTTAAAAGGACAAAAGCATCAGTGCCAGTTTTTTCCTCCTTCCTCTACCCCAAAAGAAAAATGTCAGATACATCTCTGTGAGAGTTTATTGGGAATTTGTGGCTAATTACCTATTTCTTTATTCAAAACAGTACTCAAATTTTGGCCAGGTATGGGCTGTGGACTTTTCTGCACTCCTGTCTCCAGACAGGACTATTAAGAGCCTTGGATGCAACAGTGAAAACTGTGCTCACATAGCACTTTTTTTTTTACGGTTTTTAGTCCAAGCTCAACCTAATGAATCTTGGCTCCTGTTACCAACAAAGGAGTTCTGCTTTCCTCTCTCTGCTCAGACCATTCCAGATGTCCCGGTGCAGGGGGCTTGCCCTGTCCTGTGCTGGGTCAGAGTTGGTCTGTGGTTTAAAGGTTGATCTTTGCCTTTCTGTGAGTTTGCTACAGGGACTGGGAATTGGACCCCTGAGATAAGCTTCTGGACAAGGTGCATTTCTAAGAGTTAAATGGTTGGATGGAAAAGAATTCTGATGTTACCTGCTTAAACTGGGCCTTTTTTTATGGCAGCCCAGAAAAGTGGCATCATGTTCAGCTAAAATAAAGGTCCTGTGTTTTTAAGTTGAAATCTCCTTTTTCCTATACTTTGAAGTAGCTACAGCTTTGAATGTAGAAATGTTCCTTTTAGCTCTTAAGGTATACCAAGTGTGCTGCTTAAGAAATTTTGTTGGTGCTTCCCTGACTGGTTTTTAACTCCCCCAAGCAATGCACTCCACAAAATTGGCAGTGAGATAACCAGTGGTTTCATTAATAAGTAATGAAATAATGAGCTAATTGATGCTGGAGTTTAATATTATAGACATGTTGTCATTTGAATACAGAATATAGCTTATATAGCTTAATATCTTAATATAGCTTATAGCTTACAGAAGGAGCAAGTCATGCCACCAACTAGTAGTAAGTAGTTTTCTTTTTTATATCTGCAGATGGCTGTTCAGACTTCCCTAATTTGAGATATTGAGTAAATAACAGCACATAATTTGTTCCAATAATCCAATTACATAGTGCTTTTGAAGTTGTATATGAGATGGGGATGGTGTTCTGGGTTATTAATTGCTGAACTAATAGGTATGCCATGGAAATTCCCTAAGTATCTTACAGCAACATTTCTCAGACTTGACTGACTATGTGCGTTACTTGAAGATCTCCCCAAAATTCAAATTCTGCTTCAGTAGGCCTCAGGTAGGACCTGATATTCTGCATTTCTAATGGGCTCATGGGAGATTCCAGTGCCTCTGGTCTGTGGAGCCTTAAGGCTTTCGAGAACCCTTAATATATATTCGAAGCTTATTCGTGTTTTTTTAGCCTCTAAGTTGGCAGGAGTCAGCAAAGTGAATTCTAGGCTCTTGAAAGTAATGACAAATCTTAGGAACTCTTAGGGAGGGGCCTATTAATTATGCAATTTTAATTGGATTAGATGGTCAAGGTGAAGGAATGCTCCACTGGTAATAGCTAGTTGACCTCCAGCATGGCCCATTGTAAGGGTAAAAAATAGCACTGAAAAGTACTTGCTGAAGATTGCTAGGTGCATCCATACATTCTGGGTGGCAGTGCTATCCCCATTTTATAGGAGAAGAAAGAACAGTGATTCTCAAGGTGTGGTCCCCAGACCCGCAGCATCTTCATCACCTGGGAACATGTTAGAAAAGCAGATTCTTGGGTCCACCCCAGACCTACTGAATCCGAAACTCTGGAAATAGAGTCCGGCAGTCTGTGTTTTAACAAGCCCTCCAGGTGATTCTGACGCATGTTAAAGTTTGAGATTATAGAAACAGCAGACTAGGTATTAGAACACAGATCTATTTGATTCCAAAGCCTATGCCTCTAGAACACTTTGATAATATATTTTATTAGAAAGAAATGATCAATAAGTAAGAGCTTAAAACTGTCATTGTTCTTTAATGGGAAAAATACCTTTCAGTTTAATACCTTTCATTTATTATGCATATTAGGTTACTCTGTTCAGCTAAGAAAAGGTGTTTTCCTTTCCTGTTTCTCCGTCATTTGCTGCAACCAGGAATGCTGAGAAAGAATTTAACTGACATTGGTTACACAGCTGCTGCAGCTCTCTAAAGTCACAGGAAGGTGGCATTGTGCTGTTTCTTGTGGTTGGTGTACGCACTCCAGTAATATTGAAGAGTTCTTATCAGTTCTGTGACATCATTGTTGGAAGCCATTGTCCCTGCCCTTTGGGGCTTCCTTGTAATGACTCCTCCCTGATGTAATTATTTTCAAAGTTGCCATTGGAGAGGGTTCAGTGAATTTTATTGGTAGGAGAAAAGGTAAAATATGCCTGTGGCTTATAGGGAGTACGAGAATTGGTAACTGTTTCTCATTTTATCATCATCCTTACTTAAAACTATCAGGTTTGTCTTCTGATTGAGTTTGCTTGGGACAGTTATCTTCATGTTGTGGACTACTACTAAATCTTGTGTCACTCAGAGCTAGGAACTGAACAATTGAGTAACTGATCTCCAATTCTCTGTACTTAGGATGTGTAGAGAGTGGGTGATGTGAGGATAGCGCTAGCCAGGAGGGTCCATGGCTGTGAGCATAGCTAGATAGCTTGGGGACTGGTAAGTAAAGCGGAGATTAAGACCAGAAAAACCAGCCATGTATATAAGCAGGCATTGTGGGTCAGGGAGGTAAGACTGAAGAAGTCAGTCAAAGCTTGGAGGTAGAAGTAGGTATTTGAGATACCAATATAGAGCTCACAGGGTAAGCTAGCATAGACCAGTGCCTAAATACAGGATTTGGGCAATCAAATGATGAGGGCCCATTTAAAGGCTTGGGACACAGCAGTAAGGGAGTAAGGGTGAATGTTGATTCAGAGCCCTAGCTAGAGGCTATGTGAACTCAAGATGCATACTTCCTATCTGAAGGTGGATCAGATCTCCCAGTGGGAGAAAGCTTAGGTGGTAGGTGAGCACACCTCCCTTGATCAGAGGGTCTGAGGGGTGAGTAAGGCATGTCAATTTCTTGATAGAGTAGTGTTCTGAATGACTCAATCCACTCATATTCCATTTTCCCATATTCTACCAGTGACTGAAAAAGTCTATGAGAGTGAATCCTGCACAGATAGTGAAGAGGAGCTTAAGATGAAGACATCCTCTGTACACAGACCCCCAGCCACAACTGTGAAAAAAGAACCCAAGGAGGAACGAAAGGGCGCTAAGAAAGGGACTGCTGCTCTTGGCAAGGCCAACAGACAAGCATCCATTACTGGCTTCTTCCAGAAGAAGTGACTTGCTGTCTCTGTTGGGTCAGAGACGTGGAGTGGTCAAGGGAGAAGACCAAGACATACGGACTCTCACTTACTGTGTAAGTTCATCCAGTGCCTCACCTTGCCTGTGTCAAAAGACCGTTCTTCCATCCTGTAAGGTTTATACTGCTTCTGGTTTTAACCAAAAGGAAATCACCTGGAAGCAAGAGGCAAAAGAATATTTAAAAAGCTGTTAACTTCTAATGACATTTTTTAAGCACAATCTTTGACCTGTCCAGGAGAAGAATTTACTCCAAAAATAAATTGGAACAGGTTTCAGAGTTATCACTGAAGCCGTTTAGTGGCTAATCCACTGCACCCTACCGGCCCTATGCCCTGATCTGTTATGGCTCAGGAAGTCTTCCTCCTTGTTCCTTTGTATTCTGTGGACTTGTGTGGGTATTCTTTTATCCCTGAATTTTACTGGATGTGTTTGCCACTCTCCCTATCATCTCTTCCCCGCTACCACACTTCTGTGTGAAGCCATTTTCCGTAAGTCTTTTAAATCTTGGTTGGACTAAAGGCTGAAACAAAAATCTCCCTGTAATCCTCTTTTCCTCCATTATGAAGTACACTGACACCAGGCTACAGTGTTCTACCCCTTTCACAAAAGCTCTCTCACTAGACCTTCATTCACAATTAGTGGTTAGGGAAAAGCCTCAGGCAGAGCACAAATAGAAATGTAATGATGTATTCATCTCCACCAGAAATTATTTAGAGTCAGCATTGATGATATTAGAGGACTTGTCGTGTTGCTGACACAGGGCATGCTTTATACTGCTCTTCATGATTTTGTCTCCTTCCTTGTCTCCCTTTCCCACTCTCAGTATCTAGAGAGTGAAACTCATACAGTGAAATGAAGGCTAAAAAGAAATCCCTTCCTATATCCAGTGTACCACAGTTAAGTAAAATTTCTGCTTCTCAAGGAACCGGAACGTTCAGAAACAACAATTTTCCAGGAAGGTAATAGGAAGAGATAAAGCACACCTTTACATACAGATGTTCCTCCTCTGTATTTTTAACTCTCTCATTTGCCTAGAAGTACAGACTGTCCAAGAAGAGATGCAGAGACTGAGTTGTTGGTAATCTAAACGCAAATAAAACATTTTCATTTGTTACTTATGGAAAATCATCTATTCCAGTGATAACTTTTAAGTGAGTTCCGTTATGGCCGGACAATGAACTCAGTGGATCGAGGTGGTGTGGTGGTGATCTTGCACAGTGAGCTCTGGGGAGAGGAACACAGGCTCGGATGCTGGCGTGACTCATGACTAACAGACGAGGGATGTCTGACTTGCTCCTTCCGCCTTAGCCTGGTGTATGTCGTAAGTGATGCAGTCAGCCGTCTACTGTTTAAGGTTAAGATTGTGACTGGCCTTGGATTAAGAGGAACTTCTTTAGCAAGCGTCACCCAGGGCTCTCCAGCCAGGCACCCCACGGACTTGATTAAGACCAGAGGTTTGGGAGATGAGTCCTGGCGTTACGTCTAGGCAGAGAAGGCAGAGGCTTTTTGTAGCAAGCTGAGTAAAGGTTGACATATTCCAAACCCCTTTCTTTTTAAAATGTAAAAGGCTGAAGAGAAGAATGGAAAGCGTGGACTTAAACCTTTACAAAAAAATTTCTGGAGAGGAATCCCTTTTAAATGGTTATTTTTGTCATTGCCTTTAGGACTACAAAATTAAAGAAAAAAGCAACAATCCAGTCTTTTTAAAAAAATTATTATGCTGGGATCTCTAATAAAACTGAATTTTGAATTGGAAATCTCTGGTGCCGGTGGAGTTCCATCTTTGAAAGGATAATGCAAATCCTGTGGTTAGTATGCCCAATATGCTGCCTAAATTCTGAGCTGTCTGCAAGGCTTAGGAAGTAGTAAGTGGTGGCTTTTTTTTCTTTTTATACAAAACTCTACCATGTTATCCACATGAGTTAAATAAATTTGAGAAGCTGTTTTAATACAGTGCTTCAAACTAAATGTCTGATGAGTCTGTCATTTGACAGGATGGCAGCAGTGTGGGCAATTATTTAAACTCTCAACAGGAACAAGGCTGGTTTTCAGTTTATATTGTTAAAAGTGCATACCCATAGTCTGAGATGGACAAGTTATTTGCTGCCTTCATCATTTTTTCAGCCTTGTGGGAAATCTTAGTTTCAGCCAACCTCATTTTTTAGTTCCTTTAGAAGGAAATCTAGTCCTGATCTTGCACATTATATTAGTTTGGCTTCATCGCTTGTTAGCTGTGTGACCTTGGGCAAATTTCTAAACCTCAAGTTCTTTTTCAAAATAGAGCTAAAACGAGTTACTGTGGGTTGTCAAGACTGAAGTAATAGATATAGCATAATTTCGGTACACTTTGACAGCACATAGGTGCTCTCCAAATGGTGGCTTCCTTCCTGATGTCTTAATGATGCAGTCAGCTACCAACTTCCTGAAATGTTATCAAGGATGTGACCCAAATGTTATCCTCTCTCACAGTCATCATTCTGACTGTAAATGTGGTCAACGGGGGAAAATAGTTGTCCTCTTCTATGAAAGGCTTTAGAGAGAGTATTTTCCTATTGAAAGAAAGGGAGATTTGTAGATGGCTATATTTACTATTCACTAAAACATTTATTGTGTACGTACTATGTGTCAGGCCTCTGACCTGGGCACTCAAAGATATAATAGAATCCTAGAATTTGGCACTTGTCCTCCGGATCTAGTGGAAGAGACAAGCCAGTAAAATGAAATTATAGCGTCATACGGTGAGTACAGTGGCAAATAAGCACAGGGTCCTCTGAGAGCTCATAGTGTTACCGCACAAATGGGGTTCTCCTACCAGATGCACGTAAAAAAAGCCAGTTATTATGGCATCAGCTTTTTGGACAAGAAATGTAGCTTTATTTTGTGAGATTGATCTGCAAGGAAACAGGGGCATATATGCGCTCAGATCTGCCTCCCCGGTCCAGGGCTTGGGGTACAATTTGTGGGATGAAGGGCAGGGTAGTCTGAAGTGTGGAGATTGATGATTGAAGGTAAGGAAGAGTGAGGTAATTAATGATCTGCGCAAGCATAGTCAAGTTTCTTGCTTCTTCATAGGATGCATGTTTACAAAATGGCGGCATTACTGTGATCTGAGTGGAGTTTTTAGCTCCTTGATGTCAAAAGGTCACTTGTCAAGCATTTTCATAGGCTCATTTGATGGGTTGGTGGGTTCTCCTGGCCTGAACTGGACAAGATGTCTTAGTTCCTGAAAAACCACTCTTAATTATTCTGTTGATAAGATGGGGTCAGTTGAACTGGTCCTGGAGGGCCCATCGTTACAATATGAGAGTGGGTGTCAAGGAAGTCTTCCTGGAGGAGAGGGGAAGCCAAGCAGTTTTTTGAAGGATGAGTAGGATTTTTACCAAGCAAGGAGGAATGGGAAGGACTTTCCAGGCAGAGGAGCATAGTTTTGGGGAGGAAATGGACTGTAGAATTTTGGAATAGGGAGGGCAGTATATTGAGAAATGAAGTTGGGGTCCTGCTAAGGAGTTTGGATTTTATTTGAAGACTGTGAGGGCCAAGTGAAGGATTTTAAGCAGAGGCGTAACATTGGAAGTCGGGTCTCATTTAAGAGTGACATCTGGCATTTTCCTTGATTTTATGTACCAAATAGTTGGTGTTTCTACCCGTACATGCACATTGTATCTTAGTTCTGGTAGTATTAAAGTGAAAATTCTAATGGGATTAAAGAAAAATGTCATGGTTAAAATAAGGCTGCTTAATTCTGGCAGCCAGCATAGACAATTGCAGCGTTTCCCCTGTACTCCCCCATCAACATTAGATTTCTCCAGCAGAAATTATTTCAGTTTTTAAAAAGTGATTTCAAAAGCTGGTAGTTCTTCTCCGACACCCTCAATGATATGAGCCTCTACTCATCTCCCTGAAAAAGACTAAGGGTGGGGGGGATGAGTGGAACGGTTCTATTCCTTTTCTATCTTTGTTTCTCTAAGAAGACGTTAGTTATTACACAGGAGAGAGCTGAAGAGAAGGGCCATATAAGGAAATGAAATAGTTTCTCCAGGACCTGAGTAGAATGAGTGCATAATAATGTATTTGCCAAAAACGTACTCTGTGTCAAGACTCGTTTTGGTAAACTTGTCTCCTTTCATTGGTTCCGGGATCTTAGTATGCTGTAATGCAGCTTTTTACCACCATGAAACATTCTGGGGCTGCCTCGTTGTGAGAAGGCAGTATTGCTTTCTGAGTTATTGCCCTGGCGGCTCTGTAAATTAGTCCATGCTGTCACCATGCCCTTTCTGAAGGGCACATTGTACCCAAATGACTGCATGTAGGATTGACTCTTGCCACTCCCTGCTGCATGACACTTCTCACCACTTGTATCTGTGTCCAGTTTTTTTGTGTTCTTAAGTGTGGGCCACCCACAGATTGCCACCCAGGCTCTTTAGCTAGAGAAACTTGGTAACGCTTCTGATCCAAACCCACCTTAACTCTAGAATTCCCCTTTCATTTCAGACTTTGAATGTTGTCTGACTCCTCTACGCCTCTCCCCCTCTTTTTTCTCATTTGCTTTTGCCAGATTCCTTGTTTCTTGAGGCTTCTCCCCCTCTTATTTTTAATACTCAAAGTTCTTCATGGCTAGTCCTTCTTTAACTGCTGTCTTTTGGTCTTTTAGGTTTTCTTAAAGTTCTTATTTCATGTCTTTTACTGGACTGCTTTTGAAGAATGGAAAAACCACGTTTAATATCTGCTTTGGATCATTCAAATCCAAAGCGTCAAGCAGTTGTTGAATGCTAGTTATGTTTAGTCCTGGATGAGATACTTCAGAGATTGCAAGAGCTCAGAGGTTACCACTTTAGAGTGGCAGGACGTACACACTGAATAGCATTGCAGAGCAGTTGAGACAATGTTTAGATGAGTGGTAGACAAGTGACTTAATTCAGAAAAGAACTGGGATAATCATAATGGACAAAATGTTATAGTCCTGTGCAAAGAACAAAAAAGGATTTAAAACAAGAAACAGGCTGAGGAAGGTTGACCATTTTAGCGGGTTTTATTTAGCTGTTTGAACGTCACTCACCATTTACACAATCGTGATGTAAGTAAACCGTGATTAAGTGAACCCTCAATGGATTTATTTCTGTCCTACCTTAAGAATATTGACAACATAGCAAGCAGGGACCAACAGTTATTCCAAAAGGCAGCTTATAGGATATATATTGGATCAGCATAAATTCAGCTCAGTTTTGTACACACTCAACAGTTTTGGTGTACTGGGGAAGTAGGGTGCTGTGATGGAAACAAACCAGGCTTGGGACGGAGTCAGACCCTACCTAAGGCACTGACCTTAGGTAAGGTACTCATCCTCTGAGAACTTCAGTTTCTGCATCTTTACAGTGAGCTTCCACCTACCTTAAATGATTGTTTTAAGGCTTTCATGAAATACTACATGGGCAGCCCTTAGTATTCTGACGTATATTAAACTAACACAAAGCAAAATAACCCACATTTTTTGAGCACTTACTATGTGCCAGGCACTGTTCCAAGTATGTGAGGTGTATTAATTCTTAATCCTCATAGCAACCCTATGAGATAGATACTTTTATTCCCATTTTTCACATGAGGAAACTGAGGCAGAGAAGTTAAGTAACTTGTTCAAGGTCACGGAGTTAGCAAGTGACAGAGCCAGGATATAAATTTTGACAATTTGCTCCAGTGCCTGCAGTCTTAACCATGATGCTATACTGCTCTTGGCTACATATTAGTTCACACTTCCATACAGCGCAATGATGATTGATGTTCGTTTTTATAAGTGAAAGTACAACTAGTTTTTCAGATCCTAGCTTGTCAGGTTTGAAGGCGATCTTAATGTTTATCTAACTCAACCACTCATCTGCTGCTTGAGTCTTCTCTACAGCATCCCAGCCAAGTGGTCTGAATCTATAAACAAAGATTCACTTATGTTCAGTATACCATACTTACTAACTTACAGTTACATAAGTAGACTAATAAATGTTAAGAAGAGTTTAAAGAGAGGCTAGACTAAAATTAAGTTTTCTGATTAATTTTAGATCACTAGGAAACTCTTCTAAATAGAGCATAGTTCCCTAAGCAATCCATTTAATTGGCCCCAGTTTCTATCAAGAACGCTGTTTTTCCTTGAAAAAGACTGTCCAATTTTTGGCCTTGCTTTTGACGTAACCTTCATGAGAAAATCAAGAGGAAAGTTGGCATTTTTTGCCCTATTTGCACCACGCTGCAGGTTCATAGGTAGAAAAGTGGCCCCAGAGCACTGGTTGCCCACTGATTGCACTGGGTTAGCCAAGGCAGTGTTTTGCATTTTGATTATCAAAACCAGTTTTTCCTAAAAGATGTGTGAAGGTTACATAAACATAGCATAATCATGATATTGTGCTTTTTTATTCTATCCTGGAATGGGATGTACAGGAAGCAGAACCATTTTCCTGCAAACCGTAAAGCCTGCTGTGAGTGTTCCCCTTGTCCCTCTTAGTTATATTCTACCTTTATTTATGCGGTGCTTTACTTTATCTTATTTCATCCTTGTGATAACCCACAAGGTTTTTCTCTCCCCTATTTTGCAGAAAACAAGCCCAGGTTATTTAGCTGGTATGCCCAATATCTCACAGTAAGGGAGTGAACCAGGCTAGAACCTGGGTCTTCAGACTTCACATCACGTGACTTTTCCACTGGAAGCAACCCCTAAGAAGAAGGATGTGTTTGTCGACTCCTAAGTGTACCCTGAATGAATGCTTGCTGATTTGCTCAACAACCATAGTGGCTGCTGTGAAAGATATAAGAGAAGCACATGACAGATTCTCTGCCTTTCTTGGCAAGACACGTGCATGTTTGCATTTCAGACTTTTGTTAAAAGTTTCCTTTGTGCCCAGCACTGTTGTGCTAGATGCTGGGGATACAAAGATGAATTTCTTGCCCCTGAGGAATTTACTACCTAGTGGAGGGTGAGACATAGACAAATAATTATAATGTGCTATAATAATAATATATTTATGAGTGCTTGTCACATGCCAAAATTTATGCTTGGTATCTAAATATATTTTCTGTAATCCTTACAACACTTTTCATTTATATATGAAGATAAGGAGGGTAAGAGAGTTTAAATGATTTGCCCAATAAGTGACAAAGGTGAGGTGTGTTATTTTTATTTTTATTTTTTTGAGGAGGATTAGCCCTGAGCTAACTACTGCCAATCCTCCTCTTTTTGCTGAGGAAAACTGGCCCTGAGCTAACATCTGTGCCCATCTTCCTCTACTTTATATCTGGGATGCCTACCACAGCATGGCTTGCCAAGCAGTGCCATGTCCGTACCTGGGATCCGAACCAGCGAACCCTGGGCCACCGAAGCAGAATGTGGGCACTTAACTGCTGAGCCACCAGGCTGGCCCCAAGAGATGTGTTTTTTTAATAACAAATTTATAATGAAAAATTGGAGGAACTAGAATACTTGAATGGTTGCAATTAGCAAACCTGTATAGGAAGCTGACTCCCTGTCAGATGAGTGTAACATGGAGGTTAGAACAAAAGGAGCAGCGTGAATTATACCTTTAAAATTGTCAGTCCCAGATGGGGATGATCTTGCCAGTGATTCAGGTCACCGAATCTTTTGGCTACAATCCCCTGCATCTATCTTTACATATGGGAAACCACACCAGTGCACTATACATTAGGCTAGAGACGGAGGCTTTCTCTTCTAGTTGGTGTCTGGCTGGCCTAGAGGGAGGGCCAGAATTTGAACTCTAGGCTTTCTGACTTGAAGCCTGTATTCTTTCCGCTGTACCATGTCGTTTCTCCTCTCCGTAAAGGGGATACGTGCCCACAAGTCGGTGTGGGCCTAGGGAATGGTTGTCTGTGACTGTGACTGCCTTAGAGGTTAAGGATTCACAGAAGAGGAAGTGCTTATCTGAGGTCTTGAGAATAGGAGTTTGCCAAATGGGAAAGTGAAGGGCATCTCGGGCAGGAGGAACACATATGCAAGATAGGAGGCACAGGTACAAGAGAAAGCATGGGGTGTTTAGAGAGTTCTAAGTGGTTTGGTGAGAAGGGGTGATGGTGGGTTATGAGGCCAAGTAAGTAGGCAAGGGACAGATCACAGAGGTCTTTGCTAAGTAGTTGAGATCACTCTACAGGCAATAGGAAGCCATTGAAGAATTTTTAACATGTCAAATTTGTACATTCAAAAAATCGCCAGAAGAGAAAATTACCGGTATGAAGTAGGCCATACGTAAGAGCCAGATTGCACCTGCATCTTGAGATAGAGCAAGCAGGGGAAGGTAATATGCAGCTGGATTCAGTTCAGTTTTAGGCAAATGACTCCTTTGATCCCCTTGGAAACTCAGGACAGGAGAGAATTGGGAGTGACTTCAAATGTGGAATGATTTGCCTTTTGCTGGGTCATCTCATGCTTGGAAATCCTCTGGCTCTTGTCTGAGCCATGGGCCGAGTTAAACCATGGAGATGGGATTGGTTCCACGGTTCCACTAAGGATACATGTAGGCCATTCTCTGACGCACAAACACACAGTCTGATTTAGACCTGGAACTGACCGCATCTCCCCGGAATTCTTTGGGCCAGAATGACCCATAGTCCCAGACTGGACAACTAAATTCCTCCTAAGTCATATTTATTGTGCACCTATTCCATGCCAGGTGCTTCGGTATACTTTATGTCATTTAATCCTAACAATTCTGTGAGGTGTAGATATCAGCCCAATTTCGTGAATTAGGAAATTGAGTGGCAGAGAGGCTGCCCCACTAGCACATGGAAAGCTGGGATTTGAGGGGCAGACTGAGTGTCCTGTCGTCACCCATTCTTGACGTGAGTTCTTTTCCGGGGGCAGGGAGTGCAGCAAGCCTTCTTGCATATCATAATTAAGGTGCACATCAGGCAGTCACTGAACAGCCGTTATACTTGGGACTGTACAGTGATATGCTTCTACTCTAGCAGTAAGTTTTTTGCTGTGAACCCCAAAGCTCACCCCTAAAATGAGGGAACAGCTACCCTGAAGCTCGCCCTCCCCTTTCTTAGAATCGTGCGTAGCTCACAGTGTGAGTTATGTGGCTTCCCAGCCCGTAAAATGTTAGAAGCAGCAGAGCAGCTAGCGACAGTTGCTTTTTGCTATCAGGCAAGTGCTTGTCACATCTTGGTTTTGTAGAAAGTACTTGGACTTTAGAGTCGGACAGACTGGAACTCAGTGCCCGTTTCCTACCAGTGTGACTACCAGAAAGTCACTTAACTTCTCTGAGCCTCAGTTTCCTCATCTGTAAGGTGAAGGTAATATCTACCTCAAGGACTAGAGGTAATACATATAAAGTGCCCAGTTCACAGTGGTTGGTCAGTAAACTGTGACTATTAATATTTTCAAACAGTGCTTTGGGCTTTAATCTTACCTATGTGAGAAGAATGAGTTGTCATCCTTCATTTATTTTTTTTCCAACCATCCTTTATTCGAGTGTCCACTTTATGTTACAGACAACACATTGGGCTATCAAAACTGATGTTATGACAAGTGAGGAGGGAGTGCTCGTGGACCCAGTGTTTCTGGGGGCATCCTTGTGATTCTGCTCACCTGTACAATCCACGACTCCCCTTTGATTTTGATCCGCCAGCACCCTTACCGTTCAGGGGGCTGCCGTGTCACTCTGCGTGCATTCTATACTCTTGTTTCAACCACATTTCTACTTGAAACAGTTTAGAGGAAAGCCAGTGGTCTGAGTGTATGTTCTATTTCCCCAAGTACAGACATCAGAGGGTGCCTTTATAAGTGAAAAAATAAACATATCTCCAGCAGCGAAGAGGCCTCCCCCTGCCTCCCCTAATGATGTATGGGGTGCGCAGGCAATAGTCACGCCTGCAGTTTGAGCCCATCTGTTTTCCCTGTTCACCTCCTGAGTACTGTCCCCTTGTGGTTTGCATCATTCCCAGAGACCAGCCAACTCCAACCCTCCTCAGTCCACTTGGTCAATAGCTGTCTTATTTAAACACACTCCCTCGCTCTTTGGGCGCCAGATGTGAAGTTTCAAGGCAGTAGAGGCCAGGCTGGCTAATGCTATGACACCTGCTTTAGCAGGCAAGCCAGTCAGCTGCTGCTTCTGATGATGTTGGCCCTTTTTCATGGACAGCATGAGGGTTTCACCCCACTAAGCACACACAGAGGCAGCTGAGGGAGCCTCATAAATTATGGTTTTGTTTGTTTACTCAGGGCAGGCAGCGTGGTGTAGTGGAAAGAGCCCTGCACTTTGAAGCAAAAAACATGGCTTTGAGACTTCACTGGTTATATGATTTTGTCTTCAGAGCACCTCTTTCTTCATAGATATGTAAGATGTGAGCTAGAGATAAGTGCTATTTGGTTATCTGCCTGTTGGCCATCTCCTCCCCACGATGTGAGTTCTAGGAGGTCAGGGGCTGTCTTGGCCATCGGTCTATCTCCAGGACCTGGGACAGTGCCTGGAACGTAGTAGGCTCTTAGAAAACATTTATCGAATGAATGAATGAATTCTGAAACTGCCTTTTCCGCTCACTGGCCATGGGATCCTGGAAAAGTTATTTATCTTCTCTGGGCCTTAGTTTGTCAGCTGTAAAATGAAAGTATTAGATCTCTATCCCTGACGATCTCAGATTATAAGAATTCATTCATTTAACAAATTACCTTGTGTCTCTGTGCTGGGCACTCTGCCAAGCCCTGAAAAGACAGTCATGAACAAGTCAGAAACAGAACCTGCCCTCAGGGAGTTCTGGAGGGGAGAGGCAGCCAAATAAATAATGGCGTACACAGGTATTTAAGGACCAGTGTGAGAAGCCTTACAAAGGATCTGCAGGGGGCACTGTTAGAGGATACAATAGGGGGACCTGACCATGTTGGGGGTCATTTGGGAAGATATCCTAGTGAAAGTGACATTTAAGCTCAGACTTACAGATAAGTAGGGGTTTGTCAGGCAAAGGGGGTACAGAATTTCAGGCAGAGGGAAGAGCATGTGTGAAGGCCCTGGAGGGAGGTGTGGCTGGAACACAGTGACCAACAGGGAGGTTGTGCCCAAGATGAGGCTAGAGAGGTAGGCTGGGCCAGACTGTTGGGAAGCTTGTGGCTGTGGTAAGGATTTTGTCATTCTAAAGGCCAAGGGAAGCCAGTGAAGACCATTCCTGTCATTACAGAGAGCTCACTAGTAAAGACAAAAGGGAAAGCTGGACCCCCTCCTTACATGCCTGTCCAAAGTAGAGAGGGCAGATAGTACCCCATTTTCTAGAGGAGGGAGCAGGCCCAAGGAGGGTAGGTGACTCACCAAGACTGCCACGCAGGGCGGTAGGTCAGCTGGGGAGCTTGATTCTGAAGTTTTAGTTCGCTCCTCTCGACACTTTACCACATTACAGAGTTGAGAGCTTTTTTTCTCTCTCATATCCTCCAAATTGCTAAATTTTGGACCTAAATACCTTGTAATAGTAACTCTCATCTGAAAACTGAATGTCTTTTAAGCAACTTTTAAGCAAGTCCAATAGAGACAAATTTCTATTGAGCGTTATGCTTGCATTTTGCCTAAATACAACCAAATTTTGATGTGTTGTGGGTTGGGGGGGGCGGGGGGGAAGATTGGCCCTGAGCTAAACTCTGTTGCCAATCTCCTCTTTTTTTTTTTCTCTCCCCAAAGCCCCAGTACATATTGTTGTACAGTTGTATATCCTAGTTGCAAGTCATTCTAGTTCTTCTAAGTGAGATGCCGCCACAGCATGGCCTGATGAGCAGTGTGTAGGTCCATGCCTAGGATCCAAACCAGCAAACTCTAGGCTGCCGAAGTGGAGCATGTGAACTTAACCATTCAGACACGGGGCCAGCTCCTTGATGTGTTTTAAATTATCCTTAAGATAGATTCCTAGGACTAGAATTACTGCATCAAAGAAAAAATTGTTAATAAACTCTTGACGCAGATTGCCCTCCCTAAGGCTGTACTGATTTTGATGCTCATCATCAGTACATGAGAATGACTTTCTCACTGCTTCCTAACAGAGACCGATCTAATTTTCCTTAAGCAAAACTGAATAAAGCTGAGTTTCCAGTCATACTTATTTTGCTCATTTGGAGACAGGAAATAACAACCCTGCTTTGACAGTTTTAATTGAGGAAAGAAGATGAAACTACAGAGATAGTGCCCAGGGGAGGCAGGAAACTGCCTGAGGCCTGGGAGAAGCCAAAAGGTGCCTCACATGGGGTCTGGTCATTCACTGACAGGGAGGTGCTCTTGCTTGTGCAGCTGCTGCTGTGGCTCTTGGAGACATAAGCAGGATCTGTAAAGCTGATAGAACTCCGTGGATTGGGGGCCTTAAAAGTACTGACAGTTTGCTGCCAGCAGAATTGAGAGAGTATCAGCACATGGGCTTGTTAGCTCAGCAAGTGGGGACATGGGCCCAAGAGTCAGAGATCTTGGTGGTTGTTACCCTCACTTGGGCTGGTGTGATGGGCCTGTATCTTTATCTTCTACAGTGCCTTACACAGAGTAGATGCTCTGAGTATATTGCAGAGCCAAGCTGAGTTTTCAGTAATTTGCTGTTAGTTCAACAAATATTTAATGTGCTAGGCAGTGGAAATAAAATGAAGATTAGGACAACATGGTTCATGCCCCCACAGAGCTTACAATCTGGTCACGGTTAACTATGGGTAATAACTGTACTGTAGGTAGTAAGAGAAAAGCTATGAGAGGAGAAGTACAGGGTACCATGAAAGTATATAGCAGAGGCCCCAAGTCCAGACTTAGCGGATATGGTAAGGCTACAGGGTAAATTCCGATGAGGACAGGGATGGTATATGCCTGTTCACTGCTGTATCCCAGTACCTGCTACATGCTGGGTCCTCCATAAGGATCTGATGAGTGAACGAACTGAAGAATGCATGAATAAAGTGATGTCTAAATTGGTAAGCCAAGTCGAGGATAGGAATAATGTTCCATACAGAGATAAAGGGAGTGTCAGGGCCTGGAGAGGAGAGGTCAGGAAAGTAGTTCAATGTGGCTGAAGCAAAAGTCAAAGAAGCTCAGAGTGGCAGGATTCAAGGCCGAAGAGATAAAAGGAGGTCAGGTCATGGGTCTTCCAAGCCATATTAAGAAGTTTGGATTGTTTTCTTAAGGGAAATAAGAAACCAAGGAAAGTTAATAAGCAAGGAAATGATATAATCGGATGACAAAGCTAATAATAGCAGTTAGTTATTACATGTCAGCTATATACCAGAGACTTTACATATAGTATGTCTTATTTTCAGAACCACCTTGCAAGGTATATATTATCCCCTATTTTATAGGTGAGATTATGTGGCTTACTTAAGGTCAAGTAACACATCTGGGATTGAAACCCAGGCCTGGCGGACTCCAAAGCCTGTGTCTTCTTTTCACTATGTCCCACTGCTCTATTGTACTTGCTGCTCTCACTTTCATTTCTGGTTATGGACAATGGCTCCAAGAACACCATCCTTTAGCCAGGCCTGTCAGTAGCTGGTTGGGACAACCCAAAGGCCACACACTATGCCATTGCTGCTGAATTGTTGGGGTGTGGGATGGTGAGAACTTGTGGCTTCAGGTATGATTCTCCACCTGACTGTTGATCTCCTGTTAGTCTTTTCCCATGGCATCTGCCCAATACAGATTTTAACGCACTGAAACGTAACCACAGTAACAAACAACAATCATTTATGGAGCTTCTATACATGCTCCAGATGCTAACAGGAATTCAGATAATTTCTTTTCATCTTAACAACAATATTTTGAAGTAGGCTTTATTAGCCTAAGTTTGACATGAAAAAATTGAGGCTAAAAGAAGTTAAGTGACTTGCCCAAGATCACACAGTTAAAAAATGATAGAGGGATTTCTGCTTCTGCTTGTGCAGAGTAACTGATACTGAATTAGCCCTCCCACCAAACAATTATAAAACTGGATACAACATATGAAATAATTGTTTCAAATATTGGACAACAGGCAGTGTAGGAATATGATCCCTAATATAAAGAAAACAAATGCAATGTGCCTCATTATCTGCCAATTTGGAGGCATTTTCTAGACCCTGATGCAGGGAAGGGGAGGCCAAACAGAACATTTGCTAAGATGAGGAAACAAATTGGAATTCGGGGCTACTGAGACAGCTGAAATTTGCAGGGCAGGGTTTCAGAGAAAATGGAGCTGCACAGAAAAGGAGCTCCAGTAATATGCATAGGTGTCCCCTACCCATACGTGCATAGGAAGACACTCCATAAGGCCAGGCAGAGAACAACTGCTGGAGAACTGTGAGCTAAAGAACTGCCATTGCATGCAGAGAACTGAGATGTGCTTCCGTTATAACCAGCCAGAATATAGAGATGTCTTTTGAGTACGCTAAGCATTGAGTAGAGCTCTCAGAAAGCCCAAGCCTTAAGGGTAGGGCCAATCCAGCCTTCAATTAAAGGCTACTCCAGACACACCCTAACAAAGCTTTAAAACCAGCCTCAGAAGGATCAAGCTCGTCCACAAGTCAGTTATCTCCCTGTCAGCAAAACTCAACACCCCATTAAGGAAGACAGCAAAGTTCGGACATCCAGCAATGTGGCATCCATAATGTCCAGCATAAAATAAAATAGCAGTAGACGTGCAAAGAAGCAGAAAAGTGTCACTCATAACCAGAAGAAAAATAATTTAATAGAAACAGACCCATAAATGACATTAATGTTGGAATTAGCAGACAAGGAGCTTAAAATAGTTGTAAACATGTTCAAGGCATTAGAGAAAAGTGTAAGCTTAATGAGGGAAAATAAGGAATCTCAATAGAGAACTGAAAATTATAAAAAAGAATCAAATAGAAATTATAGAACTGAAGAATATAATTTTTAAAAAATTCACTGCTTGATCTATAGATTCAATGCAATCCCAATCAAAATCCCAGCAAGTTATTTTTTGGACATGGACAAACTGATTTTAAAGTTTATATGGAGAGGTAAAAGATTCAGAAGAGCCAACACAATATTGAAGAAGAATAAAGTTCAAAGTCATTACCTGACAAGACTTACTATAAAGCTCTAGTAATCAAGATGGTATGATATTGGTAACAGAATAGACAGATAGATCAGTGGAGCAGAATAGAGAGTCTAGAAGCGGCCCATAGAAATACAGTCAACTGATCATTGACCTAGGAGCACAGGCAGTGCAGCGGAGCGAGGACAGTCTTTTCAACAAATCATGCTGGGACAACTGGACGTTCTCGTGCAAAAACCCTGAATCCAGACACAGACCTCACACCCTTCCCAAAACTCAAAGTAGATCATAGACCTAAATATGAAACAAAAAACAGGAGAAAAG